>NC_084573.2:6822500-6942500 GCF_033978685.3 Nerophis lumbriciformis
TCATACCAAAGACTATAAAAATGGGAGCCATTACCTCCCTGCTTGGCACTCAGCATCAAGGGTTGGAATTGGGGGTTAAATCACCAAATGATTCCCGAGCGCGGCGCACGCTGCTGCTCACTGCTCCCCTCACCTCCCAGAGGGTGAACAAGGGGATGGGGACACAATTCACCACACCTAGTGTGTGTGTGTGTGACAATCATTGGTACTTTAACTATTTATTGTAAAAGTTCTCTTTGAAGGGGAGGCTTGTAATCTTTACGCAGATGCCGAGAGGGTACTAACATTCTAATGTAATCTAAGCACTGCACTCTGACGACTTTAAGGACGTAATGACGTGCACGACGTACGTACATAAAACGTGCAGGACGTACGTACATAAGACGTGCACGGGCATTATCCTTGTGTGTTGTCAGCTAATAACAGCGATTTGGACAGCTAACCTGAGCTAACGTTTATATATTTTATCATAACAACAACATGACCGTAAGTAGTTAGTTGCTTATTTAGGGGGACGGCGTGGCTCGGGTGGTAGAGCGGCCGTGCCAGCATCTTGAGTGTTCCAGGTTCGATGCCGGCCTCTGCCATCCTAGTCACGTTGGGCGAGACATGTGTGAATGTGTGTGTGAATGGGTGAATGTGGAAATAGTGTCAAAGAGCTTGGAGTACCTTGAAGGTAGAAAATCACTTTTTTATTTTGATAAACAATCATAAATGAAAATTTCAGCACATACACAATGTTGACATCTATAGTTATATGTTGATAAACACAGGAAAAAAACACGCTACTCGTAAACGGCGCGTGAAACAACAAATAAATATGGCAGTAGATGCAAAGTTAAATAAAAACCAATGCATATTAATCCGGGAGAGCAATGTCCTTGACCCAGCCACACACAAAGAAGTCGACACGTGACTTCTTCCCGAAGTCACGTGTCGGAATACAAGCAATAGACCTTTTAGTGACTATTTTGTCCATTAAAGGGGAACATTATCACAATTTCAGAATGGTTAAAACCATTAAAAATCAGTTCCCAGTGGCTTATTATATTTTTCGAAGTTTTTTTCAAAATTTTACCCATCACTCAATATCCCTAAAAAAAGCTTCAAAGTGCCTGATTTTAACCATCGTTATATACACCCGTCCATTTTTCTGTGACGTCACATAGTGATGCCAACACAAACAAACATGGCGCATAGAACAGCAAGCTATAGCGACATTAGCTCGGATTCAGACTCGGATTTCAGCGGCTTAAGCGATTCAACAGATTACGCATGTATTGAAACGGATGGTTGTAGTGTGGAGGCAGGTAGCGAAAACGAAATTGAAGAAGAAACTGAAGCTATTGAGCCATATCGGTTTGAACCGTATGCAAGCGAAACCGACGAAAACGACACGACAGCCAGCGACACGGGAGAAAGCGAGGACGAATTCGGCGATCGCCTTCTAACCAACGATTGGTATGTGTTTGTTTGGCATTAAAGGAAACTAACAACTATGAACTAGGTTTACAGAATATGAAATACATTTGGCAACAACATGCACTTTGAGAGTGCAGACAGCCCAGTTTTCATCAATTAATATATTCTGTAGACATACCCTCATGTCAGCAGGCCAGAGAAGCTAGGGTCGATATTCTTCTCTTGATCATCTTCGGTGGCATAAGGGACGGTGTGAGCCAAGACATCCAGGGGGTTTAGCTCGCTCGTCTGCGGGAACAAACTGCCGCCATCGCTTGCCGTGCTACCGAGGTCCTTTGTCCCTGAATTGCTCACACACTCCGGCAGATTCAATGGGGGTCTGGCGGAAGATTTCTTTGACTTCATCGTTGGAAATGCATCTGCTTTGAGTGTCGCAGGATATCCACACATTCTTGCCATCTCTGTCGTAGCATAGCTTTCGTCGGTAAAGTGTGCGCAACAAACGTCCAATTTCTTGCCACTTTCGCATCTTTGGGCCACTGGTGCAACTTGAATCCGTCCCTGTTCGTGTTGTTACACCCTCCGACAACACATCGACGAGGCATGATGTCTCCAAGGTACGGAAAACAGTCGAAAAAACGGAAAATAACAGAGCTGATTTGACTCGGTGTTTGAGAAAATGGCGGATTGCTTCCCGATGTGACGTCACGTTGTGAGCGAATATTAGAAAGGCGTTTAATTCGCCAAAATTCACCCATTTAGAGTTCGGAAATTGGTTATATATGGTCTTTTTTCTGCAGCATCAAGGTATATATTGACGCTTACATAGGTCTGGTGATAATGTTCCCCTTTAAAAAAAAAAGACTTCCATTAAAGCTATTCACCTGTGTGTGTTCTCATGTGTGTTTGCATAGTTTTTCGGTCCGAGGATCTTTTGCCACATATAGAACAATTGAAAGGTTGTTTTCCCGCGTGTGTTCTCATGTGTGTTTGCAAGCTAGTTTTGTTAGAAAATGTTTTAACACAAACTGAACAACTGAAAGGTTTTTCGCCAGTGTGCATCCTCATGTGTATTTGCATGTGATCTTTTTTAGAGAATCTTTTGCCACAAACTGAACATCCGAAAGGTTTTTCGCCCGCGTGCGTCCTCGTGTGTGTTTGCATGTTGCGTTTGTCAGAGAATGTTTTACCGCAGACCGAACAACTAAAAGGTTTTTCTCCTGTGTGCATTCTCATATGTCGGGTCAAATTAGATTTCATGGCAAACTCTTTAGCGCAAACCGAACAACGAAAGGGTTTTGCTCCCGTGTGTGTTCTCATGTGTGATTTCATTGGACTACTGTTGAAAAATCTTTTACCACAAACTGAACAACTGTAATGTTTTTCTCCTGAGTGTGTACTCAAGTGTGTTGGCAATGAAGTTTTTAAATAAAATCTTTTACCACACACGGAACAACCGAATGGTTTTTCTCCAGTGTGCGTTCTCATATGTCCAGTCAACCTATATTTCTTAGGAAACCCTTTTCCGCAAAGTGAACAACAGAACGGTTTTTCTCCCGTGTGCGTTCTCATGTGATATCTCATTTTACTTTCGATGGAGAATCTTTTACCGCACACTGAACAACTGAAAGGTTTTTTTTCTGTATGTTTTCTCACTTGTGATTGCATGTATTTTTTGACTGAGAGTTTCTGAACACGTACTGAACAAGTGAAAGGGTTTTGTCGCGTGTGTGATGCCATATTTAAATTAACGTGTGACGTTGTGTCCTCACTATCTGATAGTGGAGCTAAGAGCTTGTCTGCTTGTGATCCTCCACAGTGGTCTCCATCAGCTTCTGTTGTCATGTGTTGTGATGAGCTGCTTCTTGAAGGTTCCACGGCTCTGTTCTCCTCACTTGGACTGTGATGAAGCTGTGAGGACTCAGGTGGTTTGTCTCCATGGTCTACAGTCTTCACAGAGACAACAGTCAGTGGAAACTTGGTGAGATCAGCCTCCTCCTGCCCTAGAAGACACTCTCCCTCCCCAGTGATCCACACTTCCTCCTCTTCCTCTTTAAGGTTGGGGGGCTTAGGTTCCTCTTCTTCATTTTTAAAAAGAGGGGGCTGTTGTTCCTCCTCCTCTTCTTTAAAATGGGCTGACTGTGGATCATCCTGCTCCAAAGTGAGGCTCCCCCCGTGTGGTTGAGGGACACGTTTTTCTTCACGTCCAATCAGCTGCTGGATGTCTGCAGAAAACAAACAAAACCAACACACTTCAAGTCAGACATGTTAAATATAGAGATGTCCGATAATGGCTTTTTTGCCGATATCCGGTATTGTCCAACTCTTAATTACTGATACCGATATATACAATCATGGAATTAACACATTATTATGCCTAATTTTGTTGTGATGCTCCGCTGGATGCATTAAACAATGTAACAAGGTTTTCCAAAATAAATCAACTCAAGTTATGGGAAAAAAATGCCAACATGGCACTGCCATATTTATTATTGAAGTCACAAAGTGCATTATTTTTTTCAACATGAAAAACAGCAGTTTGGATTTTGGGACATGCTCTCCCTGAGAGAGCATGAGGAGGTTGAGGTGGGCGGGGTTGGGGGGGGTGTATATTGTAGCGTCCCGGAAGAGTTAGTGCTGCAAGAGGGATTCTGGGTATTTGTTCTGTTGTGTTTATGTTGTGTTACGGTGCGGATGGTCTCCCGAAATGTGTTTGTCATTCTTGTTTGGTGTGGGTTCACAGTGTGGCGCATATTTGTAACAGTGTTAAAGTTGTTTATACGGCCACCCTCAGCGTGACCTGTATGGCTGTTGACCAAGTATGCGTTGCATTCACTTGTGCGTGTGTAGAAGCCGCACATATTATGTGGCATGGGCCGGCACGCTGTTTGTATGGAGGAAAAGCGGACGTGACGACAGGTTGTAGAGGACGCTAAAGGCAGTGCCTTTAAGGCACGCCCCCAATAATGTTGTTTGGGTGGAATTAGGGAGAAATTCGAGATCCTCCCGGGAAAATCGGGGGGTTGAAACCGATACCGATAATTTCCGATATTACATTTTAAAGCATTTATCGGCCGATAATATCGGCAGTCCGGTATTATCGGACATCTCTAGTTAAATATTATATAGTTCATAAAATATAAATAAGAGACAGTGTGAAGTTAAATATATAACTTATTTCATCTTGTAAGTCCAAGTAATTATTTCTGATTCTGATTCTTGTTTTTCGATACTCAGTGATATTTCATAGCAGACATCACAACTAATGAGCATCAAGTGTGCCATGAACACGACTTCTATCACCAGAATAGGATCCGTTTCAGGTTATATCCTGCTGGACGTCTGTTTGGTAAATAAGTGAGTGACATAACTAGAGAATAGAAATAGTTTTTGAAGCCCACTTTCAACACAATGAGGTTATTTGTGTTCTCTTGTGTGTTGTGTCAAAAGTTTGTGTAGCTGAACAACCAATGAAAACAATTCCTTTTGTCCCATCCACTAAAAACGCTTCAAAAGCGGTACAATTAATTTGTGTCCTGCTGTGACGTCTATGGTTGCAATTAAGGCTTGGCGGTTGTATCATCGTGATCGTTGATCGCGATTAATTGGAGTTCGATCACGGTGATCAGCTGTTTGCATATTTCTTCGATCAAACATGGCAGAAAAGTATACCGTATTTTCCGGACCATAGGGCACACTGGATGATAAGGCGCACTGCCGATCAATTATCTATTTTTGATCTTTTTTCATATATAAGGCGCACCGGATTATAGAGCGCATTAAAGGAGTCATATTATTATATATTTTTTCTAAATGTAAAAGACTTCCTTGTGGTCTACATAACATGTAATGGTGGTTCTTTGGTCAAAATGTTGCATAGTTGATATTTTACAGATCATCTTCAAGTCGCTTTCTGACAGTCGCTTCCGGATGCGCCGTTTTGTTGGCGGTCTTATTTACGTGGCTCACCTTCACCAGCGTCTTCTCCCCGTCATTTTTGTTGTAGCGGTGTAGCGTGCAAGGACGGGAGTGGAAGAAGTGTCAAAAGATGGAGCTAACTGTTTTAATGACATTCACACTTTACTTCAATCAATAACGGAGCAGCATCTCTTCATCCGGAAACAACAAGGAAATGTGTCCCGTGAAAAACCGTCCGACTCTCGAACTCTCTAATAACTAAAGTTCCTTGGGTGAATAATGTAAACTCACTAAACCGGTATGTTTTAGCACTTTCATGGCGATTTTACTGACAGATATAAGTAAGAACTTTACACTACTTTATATTATAAATGGCAACAGCGGAGGATGAATGTCCCATAACAAGAAGATAGAGGAAAAAGAAGAAGCTTATCGACTCGCGGACGCGCGCAATTTTTCAGGACTTATACAGATCCCAAATACAGATCAGCAGGTACCAGAAGGTAAGAAGGGTTGCTTTTGCATAATATTGCGAAACAAAACGCCAGATAATATGTTTTACCTTATACACACAACATAATAATACTCCTATGTTTAATGTACGCTTCATTGTACATGTAATATATCACTATATTGATTAGAGATGTCCGATAATATCAGACTGCCGATATTATCGGCCGATAAATGCTTTAAAATGTAATATCGGAAATGATCGGTATCGGTTTCAAAAAGTAAAATGTATGACTTTTTAAAACGCTGCTGTACGGAGTGGTACACGGATGTAGAGAGAAGTACAGAGCGCCAATAAACCTTAAAGGCACTGCCTTTGCGTGCCGGTCCAATCACATAATATCTACGGCTTTTCACACACACAAGTGAATGCACGCATACTTGGTCAACAGCCATACAATTCACACTGAGGGTGTCCGTATAAACAACTTAAACACTGTTACAAGTATGCGCCACACTGTGAACCCACACCAAACAAGAATGACAAACACATTTCGGGAGAACATCCGCACTGTAACACAACATAAACACAACAGAACAAATACCCAGAACCCCTTGCAGCACTAACTCTTCCGGGACGCTACAATATACACCCACCCTACCCTGCCCACCTCAACCTCCTCATGCTCTCTCAAGGAGAGCATGTCCCAAATTCCAAGCTGCTGTTTGGAGGCATGTTTGTGACTTCAATAATAAATATGGCAGTGCCACGTTGGCATTTTTTTCCATAACTTGAGTTGATTTATTTTGGAAAACCTTGTTACATTGTTTAATGCATCCAGCGGGCCATCACAACAAAATTAGGCATATTAATGTGTTAATTCCACGACTGCATGTATCGGTATCGGTTGGACAGTATCGGATATCGGCAAAAAAGTCATTATCGGACATCTCTACTTTTCACCACAATGTTTACTAACGCTGTCTTCCACGATAGCTTGAGTTGTGAAGGGGGAAAAACATTTATAAAAAATGTTTACATGATTGGTTCTACAGGCACAAATGGTTGAACTTGCACTTACCATCTTACACAAGAAACTGATGCTTCATAAATTCTGACCGCGCTGTACCACTAATTAGTTTTTGCATTTTTTTTAAATAAAACATGTTAATAGAATTTAAGGATATGCAAAATGACGTATTAAATACTTTCACTGCATTTTAATAGAATTTAAGACATTCTAAGGCCTTAAGTTCAAATGATGTAAGACTTGAAGTCTATGAGCATGAACAGATGAAGACTACTTGGATGAGAGGACAAACATCTTCTAAGACAAAGTGAACAGTCCAGTTGTGATGGACTGAATGCCCTGAGAATAAAATGATATGTGCTTACTTGGACTGTGATGAAGCTGTGAGGACTCAGGTGGTTTGTCTTCATGGTCTTCAGTCTTCACAGAGACAACAGTCAGTGGAAACTTGGTGAGATCAGCTTCCTCCTGCCCTAGAAGACACTCTTCCTCCTGAGTGATCCACACTTCCTTGTCCTCCTCTTTAATGTAGAGGAGCTGTGGCTCCTCCTCTTCCTCTTTAATGTGTGGGGGCTGCTGGTCGTCTGTTGGGTAAACAAGCAAATAAAGATTAAGAGAGAATACAAATAGTTTTTGACTCACACCATTAACACAATGAGATTAAATGTGTTCCTTCGTGTGTTGTGATAAAAGTGTGTAGCTAAACAACCAATGAAAACACTAAAATTACTTCAAAGGTGGTACAGTGAGTAAAAAAACAGGAAATTTAAGGGGGCAATTTGAAAAAGCATTTATAACAATGGTTCTTAACCTGGGTTTGATCGAACCCTAGGGGTTTCGGTGAGTCAGCCTCAGGGGTTCGGCGGAGCATCTGCCACGGAGGTCAAGACAAACCCGACCTCTAATTTTACATCGGATTTGCAGGTGTGTAATTTGTTGTGAGTTTATGCAGTGTGTTGGTTTTGTTCTTTGAACAAGGTGATGTTCAGGCACGGTTCATTTTGTGCACCAGTAAAAAAAACATAACTTTGTCTTGAATTGGAAAAAAATATATATTATTTTTCACTAAAGAAGGGTTCGGTGAATGCGCATATGAAACTGGTGGGGTTCAGTACCTCCAACAAGGTTAAGAACCACTGATTTATAAGGACGAGCCAGCATTGATTGAGGCATTCTTACCTTCACACTCACTGGTGTGAAGTGTGTAACCAAATTTTGTTGTATACATGTCGGCCTATTACACCAAAACCTTATCTCTAACCTTAACCACGACCTTGTAATGACATAGTCAAAACCATTAATAAATTATGAAGGAACTAAAACCTTAAAAAAATATCATTCCAAAACTACTTAAAAACATCCATATTATGTTTATGTCATCATATAAATAACTTTTCTTTGTGGTCATTTGTTGGCTGGGCCAAAAGGAACTCTTACCAAAACATGTTTACTATGTGGTGTTTTTATGGAGTATCTCCATCAACAATTCCTCTTTAGAGCACAGCTCCCACATTCACTTGGAGACCATCTACAACACGCTGAAGGAAAGTCAGTCACCTTTATGTTCTTTTCATAAATCAACTGTTGACTACTTTGTTTATAGAAAGATGATTGACAATACATGTTTACTTTCACTTATTGTTGCATGTAGGTCAGAATCAGGAAGTGAAATTAGCCATGAAACTATGAATTATATTGATTACAATGTAAAATATATTCGGTGACTGTGTGAGTTTTGTGTAAACATGTTGATACACATTGTTACACACTGAGAGGAACATCTGACAACAAGCTATCCATACACTTGGGTAAAACGGAATCCATCCAGTTTGGGTCCCACATCAACCTTAAGAAAGTCAATGACTTCACTATAAAAGTGGGTGACATTGTTATCACCAGGAAAGATGAGGTCAACTACCTAGGTTCCATTCTAGAAGCTAATCTTTCCTGTGATAAAATGGCAACCAAGGTACCGGTAGTCAAAAAGGTCAACCAACGAACGAGATTTCTCTACAGAATCTCCTCTCTGGTCAACAAAAGCACCATGAGGGTTCTGGCGGGAACTCTCGTTCAACCCTTTTTCGATTACGCATGCACCTCCTGGTACCCTAGCACCTCCAAAACCCTCAAATCTAGACTCCAAACAGCCCAGAACAAGCTAGTCAGATTACTTCTAGACCTCCACCCCAGATCACACCTCACTCCTACCCACTTCTCCAAAGTGGGCTGGCTCAGGGTGGAGGACAGAGTAAAACAACTTGCACTGAGCCTTGTCTATAAAATCCGCTACACCTCCCTGATACCGAAGTACATGTCAAACTACTTCCAGAACGTAAATGACCGCCATAACCACAACACCAGGGGGAGCTCCACTAACCACGTTAAACCCAGATTCCGATCCAACAAAGGTCTTAACTCATTCTCTTTCTATGCCACATCAATATGGAATGCGCTCCCAACAGGTGTAAAAGAAAGGGCATCTCTATCCTCCTTCAAAACTGCACTAAAAGTCCACCTCCAGGCAACTTCAACCCTAAACTAACATCCTCCCCGGATTGTTAATAATTAAATGTAAATAATGAAATGTAGATACTTTTTCTTATAAATGTAAATAATGAAATGTAGATACTTTTTCTTATGCCTTCTGATCTCTCTCTCTCTCTCTCTCTCTCTCTCTCTCTCTCTCTCTCTCTCTCTCTCTCTCTCTCTCTCTCTCTCTCTCTCTCTCTCTCTCTCTCTCTCTCTCTCTCTCTCTCTCTCTCTCTCTCTCTCTCTCTCTCTCTCTCTCTCTCTCTCTCTCTCTCTCTCTCTCTCTCTCTCTCTCTCTCTCTCTCACTACTACTACTACTACTTGCTGTACATATCCTACCGAGTCAGACCTACACTGTTTCAATTTCCATTTCTCTGACTGATGATAACAACCAAACCTAACCCCCCCCCCCTCACACCCCGGATTGTAAATAATTCAATGTATATACCCTGATGATTATCTTGTGTGCTGACTGTATTATGATGATAGTATATATCTGTATCATGAATCAATTTAAGTGGACCCCGACTTAAACTAGTTGAAAAACTTATTGGGGTGTTACCATTTAGTGGTCAATTGTACGGAATATGTACAGTACTGTGCAATCTAATAATACAACTTTCAATCAATCAATCAATCAACCTCTCATAAATATTGTGTGTCTGAAACGGTCTTGTTTTTATGAACAATATTAAAAAAACAGTGCATAATCCTCACAATCTATTCAAGAATAGAGCTAATAATGACATATGACGTTAGTAAAGATGTGAGAGTAAGAAGTAAACAAACCTGTTGTGTGTAACACAACTTGATGTTTCTTGAAAACAGCGTCCAGTAGTTGACGTCGTCGCTCCTTCTCCTCTTTTGTTGGACAAAGTTCCTCCTCATACTCTGCTATCGTTCTTTCGCACATTTTCACACAATCACAACACTTTACACTCACACTTGATCTCTGCTTAGCGATGTGTTTTCATCACTTCCGCCTCTCTTTGTTAGCGGCTAACACGCTAAGCTAACTAGCACGCTAAGCTAACTAACATGCTAAGCTAGCGAAGCACGAGGATCGTCAAAGTGCACTCAGACTAATGTATCTCAATACAAACCACGTATTATCGATATTTTCACTATTAAACGACATATGGTGTAAAACAAATAACCATAATGACCACAATAACGTCTTCTCATCAAACGCCATTTTCTGTTATTCCTTCTCTTGTTTTGTTTGGTGGCGGTACCATGCATGACTTTATCATACTATACTGCCACCTGTCGGTGATGTTAGGATACCACACAATATATTTGAAGCGTTCGAGGTGTTCTCAACGGTGGAACCATTGTTGGCCAACATTTACTTCGCCAAGCGACCATAGACATTCTTCTTTCTTTCAAGGAAATAAAATAAAAGCAAATACAAATAGAATAAAAGAAAATACAAAAATAAGATACAAAATACAAAAGGACAAAAAAGGCTAATCAAAACCACTTTAAATGTATCCATAAAGACATTTATTAAAGGGCTTCTGTAGTTTAAACTATTTTACAAGATTTATTTGATAATTTTAAAACCAATTTTAAGCCAATGTGAAAACGTAGGTTTTACTTTAAGAAATCGACATGTATGTATAAAAAAAAATTAGCTTGAAGCATAATAATATTGACAAGCATTTCTATGTTAGCATCATTTATAAATATGCCGAATTTGATCTCTTTTTTGTGAATGGGGACATCTCCACCATATACATGTTGAAAGTAGACGCAGCATTGGCTCCTGTGACGGGAGAAATTGGGCCGCCATCTTGAAGTGGTGATGAGGAGCCGGCGAGCAGCCTCAACTGACAGTTGGCAGGTAGAAAACAAAGATGGTGTTCAGCGTTTTCCTGCTCAAATGAGTGGACTGTTGAAAATACAAATCGGGGGATTACTTTTCATAAGTAAGATTTAACATTAACGTACTATTGGTTGTATTTCGTGAAAAGAATATTACCACAGAGTTGAGAAGGAGCAAAGATCTTCAATAGTACTGAAATTGTAGGCGCTTTGAATGATTGATTGAAACTTTTATTAGTAGATTACACAGTACAGTACATATTCCGTACAATTGACCACTAAATGGTAACACCCGAATAAGTTTTTCAACTTGTTTAAGTCGGGGTTCACGTTAATCAATTCATGGTAAAGCAAACAAGAGTATGACCATAATAGAATTGCTTGTCAATTAAATTAATTAAATTTAAAAATGTATAAGTCTTCAAGTAACAATATTCAAATACTAACATTGTTGGGTAAGACATAATTTGGTTTTATTCTGAATCCAGTGAAACAGATTGGTGGTTTTAGCTGATATAAAGACTTTCAGGTGTTTATATATGTTTATGTTTAAATATTTGGCAGACGCTTTTATCCAAAGCGACATACATAAAAAATACATATAAAACAATGACTGTAAACATGATCATTTAAGGGAAGAATGTAATACAAAATATCAATACAAAGTGTCAAGACAGAATAAACTATCTGCAGCTGTCTATATAGTCTATAGGTCCCTAAGATATATATATATATATAATGTATTCATACATTGTTTATGTAGGATATACGCATGTATATATAACCTAATCATATTGTTTCTTCAATTTAAAAATAGCTGACCATTTTTTTCCACTTCTCTGGGATTATATTCCCTGTTTTGATCTCGGACGTCTGGTCATTTATAGTAAATAAGTATATTCTATTCAGTGACGGGCGGTGCCTCACCTGCCATCATGGAAAGAAAAAAAAATGTAAAAAGAAAAAAAATGTATTAAATTGTTATATGTATCCAGTGATTATACTATAAAGTTATTTTCCATTTAACTTCACCAGTTTTAGATTATTTTTATTCAAAATCGCTAAATTTTCACATTTGCCGTTCAAATACTGAGAAGAGACGGTGCGGTGATCAGCAGCCTGTTGAGGCACGTCACTGCGTTGTGCCTCACCATGGATTGCGGACTCGGCTAACTGCTGGCCTGCTGTGCAGTGAGACCGTATTGCTACATGAATTATATTATACATTTCCATAGTTTAGTTAGCTGAGGTATATAATGTACAGTGTATTTTGTCAACAACTGTATGTGTGTAACGTATTTCTTGTGCTGAGCAATCATAAAACGGCTGCAAAGACACACTGTGTGAGGCTCGCGTAATCCCGCCTCCTGGTGCCGGTTAATGCACCTCCGCCGCAGAGTGCACCCCCCGACGGGAGCGCCACACCAACCAAAGCCCACACCCAAACCCTCCACCTGCAAGACCGAATCCACCCAAAAAAAGTCACTTAACAAGAAGCCAAAAAGTGCAAAAACAACAATACTCGCACCGGAGGAGCCGTGAACGACTGCAGGGACACAACATTAGGTACACCTGCAGACTGCAGCACGGATTTCATATTTCATTCATTCACAACTCCTCCAACACGAACACCACTGTTCCCGCACTTATAAGTAAAGGTAAGACCATAATAACGTTTTTTTTATTATTAAATGTGCTTTTTTGTGTGCTACAGTTTGTATGTGTAAAGATAAAGTTAAGTTAAAGTACCAATGATTGTCACACACACACACTAGGCGTGATGAAATTTGTCCTCTGCATTTGACCCATCCCTTGATCACCCACTGGGAGGTGAGGGGAGCAGTGGGCAGCAGCGGCGCCGCGCCCGGGAATAATTTTTGGTGATTTAACCCCCAATTCCAACCCTTGATGCTGAGTGCCAAGCAGGGAAGAATGCTGGTATGAGCTTTTAAACATAACCCGTTAACTGCTGCCAATCAAATGGTGAATAAGATACTCTTTAGGGTTCATATGTTTGTAAATCTGACTGTGATGAAGTCAGTGCCTCACCAGCCATCAACCTCACCGCACGTCACTGATTCTATTACTGTCAAGCAAACTATGAATAATAAAAACACGCCAAAACATGTGTCCTTTATCATAGCTACGCGTATGACAAAAAAACCCGCGTGAAAATCAGTGGTATTCAGTGAGGTAAAATGAATTAAATGCGCTGACAGTTCATTGCTCCTGCCAAATGAATTGCACTGACTGGAGCGGATCACCACTCCAAGATGGCGGCCCCGCGTCTCGTCAGCGCCAGTAGGCAGTAGCGCTCGATGCTGCGTACCCTTATAAGATGTCTATGATCTCCACATCCGCACATGTACACTCTCACATTCCACGAACAGATGATTGACACCCTCAACAGCTCCACGGATATAACAGCCATCAACTTCCATGTTGAATTTTAGTTTCAAAAAATAATTTAAAGGGTACATTCCATAGGACCGGGAGTAATTATTGCAATATTTGCTGTGAAATGTGAGGGCGGAACTAAATAGTTACCACCCGCCGCTTGCGCCGGACTCCTATGGTTGAGAGCACTTCCGCCTCCTCGCCAGACTGATGCTGGAGGAAAAAAGAACTGCTTCATTCCTGTGTTAAATTGACCTGCTTTTCAAGGTTGGTACACGGTCAAAATCATTTTTTATTTATTTTCATGAATCGGAATGTTTTATGAAAAGTTTGCCAAGCTTTGTGTCGGATTGTAGATGTAAAATGTCGAGTTAATAAGTCCTTTGTTTGAGGTGTTGCGGCAAACGGTAGTATATAAAATGGCCGCGGCTGTTCGCTAAATATATTATTGTGGAAACACACACGGCATAGCGGTAATAAGTAGGTTTATTTTGGCCCTGAATACCTGACATGTATGAATTAAACTGTTATTTATGTGATATAAAGGTTGATAAAGTAACTTTTGAAACGTAGTATAAGAAAAGCAGTGCTGGGCAGCAACAAGCTACAGACTTGGACTTCCTTTTATTTTCATTCAAATTTGAACTTTACAGTACAGATAAGAAGGAAATGTCGTTGCATTAGCTCATAATAGTGCAGGATAAAAGAGCAATAAGGTGCAGATGTAAATAAATAGATTACTGTACAGATAAATATATTGCACTTTTGCATATGCATCCACATTTATGGATGTATGTTATATTGTCTTTATATTACAGCCAGCTAATCCATTTTTGGGGGGGAATTGAGGGGATTATTATTAGGGATGTCCGATAATGGCTTTTTGCCGATATCCAATATTCCGACATTGTCCAACTCTTTAATTACCAATACCGATATCAACCGATACCGATATCAATTGATATATGCAGTCGTGGAATCAACACATTATTATGCCTAATTTGGACAACCAGGTATGGTGAACACAAGGTACTTTTTTTCATTTCACGTGTTCACAGACGCGTTTTCGCTGTTTGGTCCGTACATGCAACCGATGTTGATCATATCATTATTATTTCACATCACAAAGGGAAAAAAATTGAACTAAAACGAACAAAAGTGGCTTCCTCAGTGTTGCAATGTGCGATTATTTATTTTTTCCACGCTGCATGTGCGTAGCTAGTTGTCTTTTTGTGCAGTATTAACTCACGGCAGTGTATAAAGAGAGGATGGCCGACTTGGTGTCAGGCTTTCTCCTCAATATTTGGTCCAAAGGCGCTCACGTGACTGCAGGGCGCCATGTTTGCTACCAACTTTGAGCTGATGCCGTGGGTTTGCGGCGCTTCCTCGCTAGCGTTCCAAAAAAGCTCATGCAAAAAATAATAACGGAAGAGTTTAATATATTAAAGAGATAGTTTGAAAAAAACAGACTATCTTTGAATTTCAGTAAAACTAAAGTAATGCTATTCGGTCACAGCAGAAGAGAAAGTCAAACACAAGTACAAATAGATGGACTAAAAGTAAAAGACACCAAATTTAGGGTGTAATTAGGGATGTCTGATAATGGCTTTTAGCCGATATTTCGATATCGTCCAACTTTTTAATTACCGATACCGATATATACAGTCGTGGAATTAACACATTATTATGCCTAATTTGGACAACCAGGTATGGTGTAGATAAGGTACTTTTAAAAATAAATAAATAAAATAAGATAAATAAATAAATAAAAAATTCTTGAACAAAAAAGAAAGTAAAACAATATAAAAACAGTTACATAGAAACTAGTAATGAATGAAAATGAGTAACATTAACTGTTAAAGGTTAGTACTATTAGTGGAGCAGCAGCACGCACAATCATGTGTGCTTACGGACTGTATCCCTTGCAGACTGTATTGATATATATTGATATATAATGTAGGAACCACAATATTAATAACAGAAAGAAACTACCCTTTTGTGCGAATGAGTGTAAAATAGAGGAGGGAGGTTTTTTGGGTTGGTGCACTAATTGTAAGCGTATCTCGTGTTTTTTATGTTGATTTAATAAAAAAATAAAATAAAAAAAACCATACCGATAATAAAAAAACGATACCGATAATTTCTGATATTACATTTTAACACATTTATCGGCCGATAATATCAGCAGGCCGATATTATCGGACATCTCTAATTATTATGATGCGTTCAAGAGTCTTACGGCCTGAGGAAAGAAGCTGTTATAGAACCTGGAGGTTCTGCTACGGAGGCTGCGGAACCTCTTTCCATACTTGCCAACCTTGAGACCTCCGAATTCGGGAGATGAGAGGAGGGGGGGTGTATATATTTTAAGGCTGCAGCTAACGATTATTTTTCTATCGATTAATCTATAGATTTTTTTTTTCTTTTTTCGATTAATCGGTTAATTTATAGATTTTTTTTCGATTAATCTATAGATTATTTTTCCTTTTACCGATTATTTTTTTTATTTAAAATGAAGATGAAAAAATAAATGTAGGCCAGTTTTTTTTGAAAGGCATGGCTTTTATTTACAAAAAAAATAGTATGGCCACTCAGTCAACATTGACAACAACATGACAAAATATTCTGTAACAATGTAAACATTTAAAACTTTTAACATTTAACAAAATTAAAAGTAGCTTATTTGCTTTTTAATGTGCAAATATAAAAGTAAACATCCAGTACAAATCTTAATATTCTGCAATAGCATAAGCATTTCAAAAGTAAAAGTATTGCTTATTTTGCTTTAAAATGTGCAAAAATAAAGATAAACATCCAATACAAAAAAGTGCGTATTTTCTTGAATTGGCGCCGGGTATATAGTATTCGCATGCCTTGAATTACTGCTGGGTCAAACTCGTTTCGCAAAATATTAATTTTATTAGCGCATGTCTAGAATTTCCGCCGGGTCAAACTCGTTTTGCAAAATAATTAGCATATGCCTAGAATTCCCGCCGGGTCAAACTCGTCACGACACGAGTCATCATTATCAAAACGGAGGAGGCTGATTTCAATCATTTGAAATCGCATAAAGGGAAGACGATTAAATAAATAAATAATAAATTAAGAGCTATTCAGTAGGATTTAAGGTCCAAGCTATTGAATATGCTAAAAAGAACAGTAAGCAGCTATGTTTTATTAATATACCGTAGCTGCGTGTGTCAAATATGAGTCATTAAATGACTCCCGCCTCCTGCTGGTAGAGGGCGCTAGTGATCCTTCTTGCGACTACCTGTACTGCAGAAGACCGGTGCTGCAGAAGAAGACAACAAGCAACAAGAGTGAGCAGCGATCGTTTGCTTGCACTTTTAACATGGAGGATTACATATCTAAAATAAAACAGTTTTCTAAACTCGACTTTCAATCGAAGCAGGAGGTAATACTTAAAGGAATATCTCCATCGAGACAGAGAGACTTTTAAAACTGAAGAAAGATCAGGAAGACTTCTATAAACAAGTTATCGATGCTTTTGATCAAAATACTCATTTATAAGTGAAGGTAAGACCATAATAACGTTTTTTTTATTAAATGTGCTTTTCATGATGGTATCCTTACATCACTCAAATTTATAAGCGCAGGCCTAAATTTACCCCACGCCTTTTGGTAAGCGCAGGAGTAAGAAGAGGTTTTAAATTAATTAGCGCCCCGGAGGCTATTCAAGGAAATAAGGTATGCGACGCGTCGACGCACAAAAACAGCGTCGACGTATTTACGTAATTGATTACGTCGACGCGTCGTTTCAGCCTTAATATATTTTCAAGTATTTCTTATTTATAATTATTTTTTCCAATCATTTTGGAACTTGCAAGCGTACTTTTTCTCACTCGTCGTCGCCATGTCTCTTCTTCGTTCTTCTGTTTCGTCTCTGTTATGTTTTTAGACATTACTACCGTATTTTTCGGAGTATAAGTCGCTCCGGAGTATAAGTCGCACCGGCCGAAAATGCACAATAAAGAAGGAAAAAAACATATATACGTCGCACTGGAGTATAAGTCGCATTTTTGGGGGAAATGTATTTGATAAAAGCCAACACCAAGAATAGACATTTGAAAGGCAATTTAAAACAAATAAAGAATAGTGAATAACAGGCTGAATAAGTGTACGTTATATGAGGCATAAATAACCAACTGGTGTGTTAACGTAACATATTATGGTAAGAGTCATTCAAATAACTATAACATATAGAACATGCTATACGTTTACCAAACAATCTGTCACTCCTAATCGCTAAATCCCATGAAATCTTATACGTCTACGTCTCTTACGTGAATGAGATAAATAATATTTTTTGATATTTTACGCTAATGTGTTAATAATTTCACACATAAGTCGCTCCTGAGTATAAGTCGCACCCCCGGCCAAACTATGAAAAAAACTGTGACTTGTAGTCCGAAAAATACGGTATGTGCATTTTGAAAAAAAAGAAAGCAACCTCAAATGTGCAAAGATGTACATCTCAAAAAAAAAACGTAGAGTGGAATTCAGCAAAATAAATGTAAGACATTCAGTGGGGGCATAGAGAGACACACAAGTGTACCGTATTTTTTGGACTATAAGGCGCTCCGGAGTATAAGTTACACCGGCCGAAAATGCATAATAAAGAAGGAAAAAAACATATATAAGTCGCACTGGAGTATAAGTCGCATTTTTTGGGGACATTTATTTGATACAATCCAACACCAAGAATAGACATTTGAGGGGGGGGTCCCCACATCTGCGGTCCCCTCCAAGGTTTCTCATTGTCATCCCATTGGGTTGAGTTTCTTCTTGCCCTGATGTGGGATCTGAGCCGAGGATGTCGTCGTGGCTTGTGCAGCCCTTTGAGACACTCGTGATTTAGGGCTATATAAGTAAACCAGTGACGTGCAGTCACTAGAGGCAGGTGAGGCGGGGCCTCACCTGCCATCATGGAAAGAAAAAAAATGTAAAAAGAAAAAATAATAATTAAATTGTTGTATGTATGCAGTGATTATACTATAAAGTTATTTTCCATTTAACTTCACCAGTTTTAGATTATTTTTATTCAAAATCCCTGAATTTTCACATTTGCCGTTCAAATACTGAGAAGAGACGGTGCGGTGAACAGCAGCCAGTTGAGGCACGTCACTCGGTGCCTCGACATCGACGGACTCGGCTAACTGCTGGCCTGCTGTGCAGTGAGACTGTATTGCTATATGAATTATATTATACATTTCCATAGTTTAGTTAGCTGAGGTATATAATGTACAGTGTATTTTGTCAACAACTGTATGTGTGTAACGTATTTCTTGTGCTGAGCGATCATAAAACGGCTGCAAAAGACGCACTGGCTGAGGCTCCAGTAGCCCCGCCTCCTGCACCCCCGCCGTAGAATTGTTGTATCAACTAAAGCCCACACTTAAACTTTCCACGTGCAAGATTGAATCTATTTAAAAAAGTTATTTCATAAGAAGCCAAAAAGTGCAAAAACAATAATGTTGGTGTTGGAGGAGTTGTGAATGACTGCAGGGCCACAACATTATATACACCTGCAGACTACAGGTGTATCTAATTCACAACTCATCCAACACGAACATTATTTTTTTTGCACTTTTTGGCTTCTTATTAAATAACTTTTGTAACCTATTTTTATGAGCTTTCCTCTATGTGATGTTAAGTTCCTGTTATGCGCTGTTATACAGTATATGCCTTGAGCTCTTATTTTGAAGGCGCTAAGAGCGGAAGTGACGACACGTTGGAGTGGAGCGGAAGTTTTTGAAAGAATGTAAATAAAGTGGTCCTCGTGTAAACTGGAGCCTCTGTGTTTGTTATTTTGTAGTTTCATACAGTATAGGCGACATTTATAAACCCTCGGTTACACTTTTTTAAATAGTTTCAATCTTGCACGTGGAAAGTTTAAGTGAGGGCTTTAGTTGTGGACTTCATTTCTAAGTAAAGGTAAGACCATAATAACGTTTTTTTTAATTAAATGTGCTTTTTTGTGTGCTACAGTTTGTATGTGTAAAGTTAAAGTTAAGTTAAAGTACCAATGATTGTCACACACACACTAGGTGTAATGACATTTGTCGTCTGCATTTGACCCATCCCCTTGTTCACCCCCTGGGAGGTGAGGGGAGCAGTGGGCAGCAGCGGCGCCGCGCCCGGGAATAATTGTTGGTGATTTAACCCCCAATTCCAAGCCTTGATGCTGAGTGCCAAGCAGGGAAGAATGCTGGTATGAGCTTTTAAACATAACCCGTTAACTGCTGCCAATCAAATGGTGAATAAGATACTCTTTAGGGTTCATATGTTTGTAAATCTGACTGTGATGAAGTCAGTGCCTCACCAGCCATCAACCTCACCGCACGTCACTGAAGTAAACATTGATTGATTGATTGATTGATTGAAGTAGGCGGGCCAACATGGGTTGGTGTATGGCTGCGCCAGTTGAAAGGAGAATCATTTTAGGTGTCATCAACTTATGATCAGTAGCCAATTAAGGCTAACTACAACTCGGTTGCCGTAAAACATTCTAACAGAATTAGTAGAAGACGAGAAGACATAAAAAAACAAATTTTTAGCACACAAACTCAGCTCTGTCAGGAGTCGCTCTGGCAGAATGTGCCCCTACTATCATCTTTGGATGTAAGGTTTTACTGCTGTGGTTTTGTCTTTTTTCATGACTTGACTTGTATTGCTTCTGTTATTCCCTGATGTGTGGTATGCTTCTGACATTGTGTTGACTGTGGTGCTTCTGCAGGACAATGGCTCATGTGACTGAGCAAAGCTTGTTAGAATAATTATGTGTAAGTTATCACACAACTCTTATGCTTAAAGGCCGTTGCTATAGTTATTATCAATTGTGCTGAAGTTGTACTTTTCTATCTGTGCAAAGCGAGTCGCCTCGAATCAGTGTTTGTTTCCAGAATCGGCCTGCTGACTGCCAAGGCCGAACATCGAGTACCGTGACGCAGACAAAGCAGAGACGGGGCGATATCACGAGTGTCAGCACATTTGTATTTCATTAATAGTCATATATTGTGTCGAACTGGGGCTGTTGAGAGTTCCCTCAGCGACAGCCTCAATGATGTAACCAGGGACCTCCCAAATAAATAGAGGAAGCACGTGGGCTGTGCCTTAGAGCGTAGTTTGGATCTAAGTACAGCCCAAAAACATGTCTCCTCATTGAGCCAAATTTAACTCTGTCTCTGCTAGGGATGTCCCGATCCGATATTTGGATCGGATCGGCCGCCGATATTTGCAAAAAAATGCGTATTGGCAAGGCATGGGAAAATGCCGATCCAGATCCAGTTAAAAAAAAACCTGCTCCGTGTTTTCCAACGCACCTATTTAAATAGTACATTCCACTTTTCTGCTGCTCCCTATAATTTCCGTTCCGCATTTTCCAGGACATCTTCAACACATCCACAGGTCTGTGGATTCTAACGCAGTTGCTTTTAGCTGCTGGCATTACACGACAGGCTCTTCTCACTCTTTTCTGTGTCTCCCTCTCACAGACAGCAAGCGCACCTTCTTACACACGTCACATACTGTCACGTCATACGTCACATACGTATACGTCCTCCCCGAGCAGAGAGGTAGCAGCATGGCTAACGTTAGCTGTGATGCTAGCGCAGCCGTGTGACCAACGTTCTCTCTAAGGTGCGCGCTTGTGCAATTGTGCACTGTTTAAACGTCCTCTGCGCATAGCAATTATATGCCACGCACAAAATCAAATAAAAAAATAAGCGCGTAACAATTTTCGACACACCGACACGACAGAGAAAACAGTTTTCGTCATCATTGTTCAAATATTGTGACGTCTGTCGAGACGCTTATCTCCATTCGGTGCCACACGCCCACACCATCAAAATGCCGAGGCAACAATTTCCAGATCAACACTGTATGAAAAAATTAGTGATTTTTTTAGTTGTGATTTCCTTCTCTGCATAAAAGTTTAAAAGTAGCATATATTAATGCAGTATGAAGAAGAATGTTTTAATGTAGAAATGCAAGCCTTAAAAGAAAATGTTGAAAATCAAGACTACATTTCCTGCAAATGGGTGCATTTCTACCCTATATTTTAACTTTAGATTTATTCTCATATCAAACTCTTTTGGCTGTCTTTTTGACACTTACATCCGGCGCCCCCCTCCACACCCTGGATTATAAATAATGTAAATAATTCAATGTGATTATCTTGTGTGATGACTGTATTATGATGATAGTATATATCTGATAGTATATATCTGTATCATGAATCAATTTAAGTGGACCCCGACTTAAACAAGTTGAAAAACTTATTGGGGTGTTACCATTTAGTGGTCAATTGTACACAATATATACTTCACTGTGCAACCTACTAATAAAAGTCTCAATCAATCAATCAAAACACATAGAATCATCATACTGCTGTGATTATATGCATCAAGTGTTCATTCAAGGCTAAGGCAAAATATCGAGATATATATCGTGTATCGCAATATGGCCTTAAAATATCGCAATATTTAAAAAAAGGCCATATCGCCCAGCCCTAGTTCAATAATGCCATTTCTGTTTGTCATGTATAATTTTGTCTATTTTGTGTTTATCCTTGAATAAACAGGTCAGTTTCTTGTTACCAACCATTGTGTATTATTCAAACTCTCCTAATTCAGCTGGCTAGTTGTTATCAAGAGTACTAAAACCCTTTTCAACATGATTCTGACAACTAAGTAGGCTAAATAACTTTAAACTTTAATACATGCTCGGATAGGCCAGTATCGGTCAGTATTGGTATCGGATCGGAAGTGCAAAAACCTGGATCGGGACATCCCTAGTGAGTACGCTTCCAAAACATTTGATCGCAGACCAGGATAAGTGCGAGGCTTACTGGCTCGTCTGCTGTTTCCAAAATGTTTGCAGAGACATTTTGACACATCAATCGATTGAGATTAGAGCTTATATACAGTACAGGCCAAAACTTTAATACATGCTCGGATAGGCCAGTATCGGTCAGTATCGGTATCGGTCAGTATCGGTTTTGGATTGGAAGTGCAAAAACAATATCGGTATCGGATCGGAAGTGCAAAAACCTGGATCGGGACATCCCTAGTCTCTGCATGATTCCTTGCTTCTTGTCTGTTTAATAAATGTCATCAGTGTTTGAACCTGACAAGCTGGACTTTTCTAAAGCATTTGTTTTGTCTTCTTGTGTCCTGCAGACATCTGTGAGCAACAAGAGTGGACCTCAAGGATGGAGCAGGGTGAGCTCCAGCCCCCATGCATTAAAGAGGAAGAGGAGGAACCTCCACAAATAAAAGAGGAAGAGGACAAGCCGTGGTACCCCCGTATTAAAGGGGAAGAAGCGGCGTCAACGCAACCCCAAATTAAAGAGGAAGAACCACAGTATCCCCACATTAAAGAGGAGGAGTCACTGCCCTCCCTCACATTACAAAGGAAGATGAGTCATAGCTCCACTCACATTAAAGAAGAAGAGGAGGAACACAGCATCAGTCAGGAGGGAGAGCATCTTGAATGGTTGGAGGAGTTCCCAGTGATTGGTGTCCCTGTGAAGAGTGAAGATGATGAGGTCAAAGGTGAAAGTGAGGTGAAGAGAGAGGCGGAGCCTCCAAACAGACACATGACAACAGAAGCTGATGGAGACCACTGTGGAGGATCACAAGCAGACACGCTCTTAGCTCCACTATCAGATAGTGAGGACACAACGTCACACTCTCCTGACACTGATGATGAAGACTCTAAAGATGATAAGACATGTCACACTGACAACACACACTCCACATGTTCTCACTGCGACAAAACCTTTAGATATCCTTGTTATCTGAAAATACACATGAGAATACACACCGGAGATAAACCTTTTATTTGCACGGAATGTGGCAGAGGTTTCGTAAGTAAATATGTGCTGAAAGGACACATGCGACTGCACACTGGCGAAAAACCTTTTTCTTGTTCAATCTGCGGTAAAGGTTTCACTCAAAAGCCACATTTAAATACGCACATGAGTACGCACACCGGAGAAAAACCTTTTATCTGCTCAGAATGTGGCAAAGGTTTTGTCAATAAAAGTGTGCTGAAAGGACACATGAGAATGCACACTGGCGAAAAACCTTTTTGTTGTTCAGTCTGCGGTAAAGGTTTTACTCAAAGGCAATATTTGAAAACGCACAGGAGTACACACACTGGAGATAAACCTTCTTCCTGCTCCGTATGTGGCAAAAGTTTCACAAGAACGAGTAGTTTGAAAATACACATTAGAGTGCACACTGGAGAAAAACCTTTTACTTGTTCGATCTGCGGTGAGGGTTTTGCACAAACTAGCGTCTTGAAGATACACTTGAGATCGCACACTGGAGAAAAACCTTACCTTTGTTCAATCTGCGGCAAGCGTTTTACACGAACCAACGTTTTGAAATATCACATGAGAGCGCACACTGGAGTAAAGCCCTTTGCTTGTTCAATCTGCGTTAAAGGTTTTACACGACCGAGCGATTTGAAAAGACATATGAGAACTCACACCGGTGAAAAACCATATCCCTGTGTAAAATGCAACAAAAACTTTAGTGTTAAAAGAAACCTTGTAAAACACATGATAATACACACTAGAGAAAAGTGTTGAGTTGCAGTGTTTGTCATTTAAGATTCTCTTTTAAGTACCAGTGTAAATAAACAGGTGTGCTGGTGAGAACAGCAGCAGCTAATGAAGCTGTAAGATTTAAAATAAACATTTTCAGCACATATAACATGTGTGACATCATTGTTGTGTGTGTAACACAATCTTATTAATATGATGACACTCAGAGATTAGATCTTTTATTTTAGTGTTTTCTTTTCGGTCAAGTACATGCATTAACAACATTGTGTACTTTATTGAAAACAATAACAAAACAGTTTGACTAAAAAGGTGAGAGTTAACAGTACAAAACATGTTACATGCATTTTTTTTTAAATTTTGTAATAATTCATAATTCACCTTTATACTTTATGTTGGTTTTTGATATAATGAAGTGTTTCATGTTTTAATTTATAATTGTAAATGGTTACATAGATGAACTCCTTTATATGATATACATATTTGTTTTACATGTGTTCATACCTTTGCTTTTGAATACTCATAAATCCCTCTTAGTTCATATTTACTGGTTCACATCTAAAACATCTTCTGGAAGCATATTATTATTTACTTAGTACATATTTGAGCAGTTGTGTTTTATACAAGAGCATTTACTTTTAAAATGTGTGACTTTATGAATGATTTGTTGGGCTTCAATAGTCCATTCTATTAATCATCTTTATTACTGTCTTTTTTAATATGATTATTGTTGTATATGTATGTCCCCAGACCTTTATGCAATATATAAATGAAATAAGACGGCAGAATTCTGCCTGGAAGGTTATGAATAATGGTTTTGTTTTTCAGACTCTACATGTGTGAATAAAAGTACCTGTAACAATTATTGTGTTTAAAACATTTTCATATTTTTTTTCCTTTCTTAGAATCCCCAAAACTATATACATTTCGGAAGACATGGGCACATTTGGAATGTTATGGAAAGCAATAATGTACATCATCCCACAGAGCTTTACTGTACATACATTCATCAAATAAATATAGTGTTGATTCTATGTCCCCAGCACAGAAAGAACACTTAAAGGGGAACATTATCACAATTTCAGAAGGGTTAAAACCATTAAAAATCAGTTCCCAGTGGCTTATTTTATTTTTCAAAGTTTTTTTCAAAGTTTTACCCATCACGCAATATCCCTAAAAAAAGCTTCAAAGTGCCTGATTTTAGCCACCCGTCCATTTTCCTGTGACGTCACATAGTGATGCCAACACAAACAAACATGGCGCACAGAACAGCAAGCTATAGCGACATTAGCTCGGATTCAGACTCGGATTTCAGCGGCTTAAGCGATTCAACAGATTACGCATGTATTGAAACGGATGGTTGTAGTGTGGAGGCAGGTAGCGAAAACGAAATTGAAGAAGAAACTGAAGCTATTGAGCCATATCGGTTTGAACCGTATGCAAGCGAAACCGACGAAAACGACACGACAGCCAGCGACACGGGAGAAAGCGAGGATGAATTCGGCGATCGCCTTCTAACCAACGATTGGTATGTGTTTGTTTGGCATTAAAGGAAACTAACAACTATGAACTAGGTTTACAGCATATGAAATACATTTGGCAACAACATGCACTTTGAGAGTGCAGACAGCCCAATTTTCATCAATTAATATATTCTGTAGACATACCCTCATCCGCTATCTTTTCCTGAAAGCTGATCTGTCCAGTTTTGGAGTTGATGTCAGCAGGCCAGGGAAGCTAGGGTCGATATTCTTCTCTTGATCGTGTTTGGTGGCATAAGGGACGGTGTGAGCCAAGACATCCAGGGGGTTTAGCTCGCTCATCTGCGGGAACAAACTGCCGCCATTGCTTGCCGTGCTACCGAGGTCCTTTGTCCCTGAATTGCTCACACACTCCGGCAGATTCAATGGGGGTCTGGCGGCAGATTTCTTTGACTTTATCGTTGGAAATGCATCTGCTTTGAGTGTCGCAGGATATCCACACATTCTTGCCATCTCTGTCGTAGCATAGCTTTCGTCGGTAAAGTGTGCGGAACAAACGTCCAATTTCTTGCCACTTTCGCATCTTTGGGCCACTGGTGCAACTTGAATCCGTCCCTGTTCGTGTTGTTACACCCTCCGACAACACACCGACGAGGCATGATGTCTCCAAGGTACGGAAAACAGTCGTAAAAACGGAAAATAACAGAGCTGATTTGACTCGGTGTTTGGGAAATGGCGGATTGCTTCCCGATGTGACGCCACGTTGTGACATCATCGCTCCGAGAGCGAATAATAGAAAGGCGTTTAATTCGCCAAAATTCACCCATTTAGAGTTCGGAAATCGGTTAAAAAAATATATGGTCTTTTTTCTGCAACATCAAGGTATATATTGACGCTTACATAGGTCTGGTGATAATTTTCCCCTTTAATTTTTTTTCAATGGCAAAGCAACATCTTAAAGATTATTTTGAAGGGAGAATTTCATGATTTTTTTAAATTTATTTTGAAATAACTCTTTGCCTTTGGAGGAATGGAACGTTTCAGGTAATTTGAACAATTGCTTTGTTTGGATTGTCCAAATTTAGAGTTTGAAAATGCGATATGTGTAATATTGTGTCCATCCACCAGAAGCCCAGAAAGTTCTGGAGTTCTATATTTGGCGTCTTGAAAAAGATGATATGCTATATTTAGAATATTGTGAGAGATAGCCTTTATTTATTTATATATTTTTTCAATTATTTGTCTATTTGCAGTTTTTACTTAATAACATCTTAATACCTCTACCAATAAGCGCATCAGCGACCAAATGCCTTTTTCAAATTATTGCTGTACAAATATGGATTTGTTTCTCATTTTAATATAACAACAATTCAATAGGTGTTGGCTAAAGTTGTGTTTGCTTTGAAAACTTGGTACCGTTTACATTCATACTTGCTCGTAAACCCAGCAATGTCATGACGTGACGACGACGGGGCGCGTGGGGTTGGCGGACGGGTACTTTGCAGAGGCGGTATAGTACTGAATATGATTAATTAGTATCGCGGTACTCTACTAATACCGGTATACCGTACAACCCTACCTACTAGCGTTCAAAATCCGGCCCGCGGGAAGTCTAATGTTTTTGTTTTTTTGTCCGACCGCTTCCATGTTAGTTGCCTCTCTTTTGTTTATAATGCCTATTTTCTGCTGGATCTACTCTCTACTTTGTGCTGCCCTTTTTTTTTTTTTGCTGCAGTTACATATACTGTAATACTACTAATAATAATACTATACACACGCTGGCCGGACTATTAGAACCATGGCATTGAAACAAAAAAATAAAGACTACTTCAGAGTGTTTTCTTTGTCTTACGTTGGCCAAAAATAGAACAAAGACAATCTGAAAATATGACAATAAAAGCATAGAAAAAAATACCCGGCAGCGGTAAAGTTTAGATCAGGGGTCCCCAAACTACGACCCGTATTCGGCCGGCCAGCGTCCTAAATCCGGCCCGCGGGAGGTCTCAATTTTTTTAATTTATTTGTTCTTTCTAATTTATTTTCTACCGCTTGTTACTCTCTAGGTCTCCTTTGACCACAGATGTGCTTTTGGTTTGTTCTGTGTGGTGTTTGTGTCTCCTCTCAATGGCTCTGTTTATTGCAGTTCTGAGTGTTGCTGGGTCGGGTTTGGTTTTGGAATTGGATTGCAATGTTATGGTATTGCTGTGTATTATTTTGTTGGATTGATTAATTAAAATAAATAAATAAAAATAAATAAGTTTTTAAAAAATCGATTTAAAAAAAAAGAGAATCGATTCTGAATCGCACGTGAGAATCGCGATACATATTCAAATCGATTTTTTTCCCACACCCTTAATCACCACTCAAGATGATCTCCTGCTGGCCCCACTATGGACTGGACTCTCACACTATTATGTTAGATCCCCTATGGACTGGACTCTCACTAATATGTTAGATCCCCTATGGACTGGACTCTCACTATTATGTTAGATCCACTATGGACTAGACTCTCACTAATATGTTAGATCCACTATGGACTGGACTCTCACAATAGTATGCTAGATCCACTATGGACTGCACTCTCACTATTATGTTAGATCCACTATGGACTGGACTCTCACAATGTTATGTTAGATCCACTATGGACTGGACTCTCACTATTATGTTAGATCCACTATGGACTGGACACTCACACTATTATGTTAGATCCACTATGGACTAGACTCTCACAGTATTATGTTAGATCCACTATGGACTAGACTCTCACAGTATTATGTTAGATCCACTATGGACTGGACTCTCACACTATTATGTTGGATCCACTATGGACTGGACTCTCACACTATTATAATAGATCCACTATGGACTGGACTCTCATACTATTATGTTAGATCCACTATGGACTGGACTCTCACAATATTATGCTAGATCCACTATGGAATGGACTCTCACTATTATGTTAGATCCACTATAGACTGGACTCTCACAATATTATGTTAGATCCACTATGGACTGGACTCTCACTATTATGTTAGATCCACTATGGACTGGACTCTCACACTATTATGTTAGATCCACTACGGACTGGACTCTCACTATTATGTTAGATCCACTATGGACTAGACTCTCACAGTATTATGTTAGATCTACTATGGACTGGACTCTCACAATATTATGTTAGATCCACTATGGACTGGACTTTCACTATTATGTTAGATCCACTATGGACTGGACTCTCACAATATTATGTTAGATCCACTATGGACTGGACTTTCACTATTATGTTAGATCCGCTATGGGCCGGACTCTCACAATATTATGTTAGATCCACTATGGACTGGACTTTCACGATTATGTTAGATCCACTATGGACTGGACTCTCACAATAGTATGTTAGATCCACTATGGACTGCACTCTCACTATTATGTTAGATCCACTATGGACTGGACTCTCACACTATTATGCTAGATCCACTATGGACTGGACTCTCACAATATTATGTTAGATCCACTATGGACTGGACTCTCACTATTATGCTAGATCCACTATGGACTGGACTCTCACAATATTATGTTAGATCCACTATGGACTGGACTCTCACTATTATGCTAGATCCACTATGGACTGGACTCTCACTATTATGTTAGATCCACTATGGACTGGACTCTCACTATTATGTTAGATCCACTATGGACTGGACTCTCACACTATTATGTTAGATCCACTATGGACTGGACTCTCAAAATATTATGTTAGATCCACTATGGACTGGACTTTCACTATTATGTTAGATCCACTATGGACTGGACTCTCACAATATTATGTTAGATCCACTATGGACTGGACTTTCACTATTATGTTAGATCCGCTATGGGCCGGACTCTCACAATATTATGTTAGATCCACTATGGACTGGACTCTCACACTATTATGTTAGATCCACTATGGACTGGACTCTCACACTATTATGTTAGATGCACTATGGACTGGACTCTCACACTATTATGCTAGATCCACTATGGACTGGACTCTCACTATTATGTTAGATCCACTATGGACTGGACTCTCACTATTATGTTAGATCCACTATGGACTGGACTCTCACTATTATGTTAGATCCACTATGGACTGGACTCTCACACTATTATGCTAGATCCACTATGGACTGGACTCTCACAATATTATGTTAGATCCACTATGGACTGGACTCTCACTATTATGCTAGATCCACTATGGACTGGACTCACACTATTATGTTAGATCCACTATGGACTGGACTCTCACACTATTATGTTAGTTCCACTATGGACTGGACTCTCACTATTATGTTAGATCCACTATGGACTGGACTCTCACACTATTATGTTAGATCCACTATGGACTGGACTCTCACTATTATGTTAGATCCACTATGGACTGGACTCTCACTATTATGTTAGATCCACTATGGACTAGATACACTCAACGTCCATTGCAACGGTCCCCTCCAAGGTTTCTCATTGTCATCCCATTGGGGTGAGTTTTTCCTTGCCCTGATGTGGGATCTGAGCCGAGGATGTTGTTGTGGCTTGTGCAGCCCTTTGAGACACTTGTGGTTTAGGGCTATATAAGTAAACTTTGATTGATTGATTGATGATGTTTTACTATGTGGTGTTTTTATGGAGTATCTCCATCAACAATTCCTCTTTAGAGCACAACTCCCACATTCACTTGGAGACCATCTACGACACGCTGAAGGAAAGTCAGTCACCTTTATGTTCTTTTCATAAATCAACTGTTGACTACTTTGTTCATAGAAAGATGATTGACAATACATGTTTACTTTCACTTATTGATGCATGTCGGTCAGAATCAGGAAGGTAAATTAGTCATGAAACTATGAATTATATTGATTACAATGTAAAATATATTTGGTGACTGTGTGAGTTTTGTGTAAACATGTTGATACACATTGTTACACACTGAGAGGAACATCAACCTCTCATAAATATTGTGTGTCTGAAACTGTCTCGTTTTCGTCCCCAAAAGGCAATTCGCCTTCCTATAGACAATCTATTTAAGAATAGTGTAACCGAGCGTTCTGGGTTCGCATATTCCATGTACTGATACAATATAATAATAAAATAATAAATGGGAGTCATGAGAGCAGGTCCGGTCTCCACCACTTCTTTAATGTCATCTCCACACTTATAGACCTCTTACGTCACAGCCCTACGGCAACTCTGGAGGGATAAAACTCCTTCTCCTTACCTAACACTCCGGTAACTTGGGACACCCTTAACTGTTTGTTACATACGTCCCCCCCTCAATTAGAAACGTCCCCGTTTCGTCACAAACAAAATAGGTAACAAACAAGGGGAAATAGAGCAGAGAAGAAAAAAAACTTCACAATCTTAATGCACACAACAAATCAACAATATTTTAACTGATCCACACAGTATTACATAGGCTAGCACACTGGCCCCTCAAAACATGCAAAAACTTGCAGATGCGAAGGAGGTCGCTCCAATCGCCCCCTGCGAGATAGTTCAATTGTGCGCAGGAGGTCGCCCCAGTCAACCCCTGCGAGATAGTCCGATTGTGACGCGCCATCATGCCCTCAGACTTGGGGTTATAGGCAGTGAAGGAATCAATAAAGTACAATCTAGTGGTGCTGGCAGAGTCTCTGGAAGGGGGCAACCACCCTGGGACCTGGGACCTGGGACCTGGGACCTGGGACCTGGGACCTGGGACCCCCCCCCCATGGGACTTACGGGCCACTCCAGAATGTCCATGACCACCCTCCTGAGGGGCCGACAAACCTGGGACCACCCCATGGGAACTTCTGGGCCACTCCAAAATGTCCATGGTTACCCTCTGGAAGGACGGCAACAATTCTGGGACCCGCCCACGGGGACTTATGGGCAACTCCAGAATGTCCATGGCCACCCTCTGGAGGGGGCGACAAATCTGGGACCCACCCACGGGGACCCCAAGGGACCGGCGGGCCCGACACGCTCCGCACTGCTCACACCACAATCGGATGTCCTTCAGCATGAAGGGCCAGTAGTAAGATTGCCAAGAACGCCTCCGTAACCAGCCGGCCAACGTCCATAGCAAACATCCCCAAGTTCTCCTCCGGAGAATGCACACGCGCCGATAGGCTGGCCCCAAAGCGGTCCACCAATTGTCTCTGTCCAGCTGAGAAACTCCGGCTCCTGTCGCCGGTGAAGGGAGCGGCCAAGTCCATTCCCGACACTCACGCCGTGTGAGTGTCCGTCAAACAGCGCCCCGCCGGGCTTAAAAGGGTCCTCGTCACACACCACGTGTCCGCAAAATAGCCAGGAAGCTTAGCAGCTAACTGGAAACTCACGAGTCCCGTGTAACACTTTAATCTTTTTTTTTTTTTTTTTTTTTTTAACACAGCGGTTAAAATCCCACCGCTGCCACCAATGTAACCGAGCGTTCTGGGTTCGCATATTCCATGTACTGATACAATATAATAATAAAATAATAAATGGGAGTCATGAGAGCAGGTCCGGTCTCCACCACTTCTTTAATGTCATCTCCACACTTATAGACCTCTTACGTCACAGCCCTACGGCAACCCTGGAGGGATAAAACTCCTTCTCCTTACCTAACACTCCGGTAACTTGGGACACCCTGAACTGTTTGTTACAATAGTGTTAATAAATAAATATGACGTTAGTAAAAATGTGAGAGTAAGAAGTAAACAAACCTGTTCTGTGTAACACAACTTGATGTTTCTTGAAAACAGCGTCCAGTAGTTGATGTTGTCGCTCCTTCTCCTCTTTTGTTGGACAAAGTTCCTCCTCATACTCTGCTATCGTTCTTTCGCACATTTTCACACAATCACAACACTTTACACTCACACTTGATCTCTGCTTAGCGATGTGTTTTCATCACTTCCGCCTCTCTTTGTTAGCGGCTAACACGCTAAGCTAACTAGCACGAGACGCTTCTCAGCTTTACAGTACGGTCTGGCTAAGCTAACTAGCGAGCTAAGTTACAAGGCGTTTTTATACTGAAATAAATGATCAAATAAGTATTTTTGTACGATATAAAAACAATTACATAATAGCGAACTGGCCATTTCTTTCTCCTCCAATGTGCTTTCACGACAGTTAGCACGCTTGACGTTATAAGACAGAGCGCGATGTGTCATGCGCAGAAGCGTCAAAGCTTTAAAGCTATCAAATGATTAGTTGTATCAATTGATATTGTTACATTATCCAATAGTTGTGTATTATATATTGTTCAGAAATGTTGTCAAAATATGTATCTTGTAAATCAACCATAATATAGCGCCATATACAATGATTTGCAAATCATTTTCAACCCATATTCAGTTGAATATGCTACAAAGACAACATATTTGACGTTCAAACTGATAAAAACATTTTCTTTTGCAAATAATCATTAACTTTAGAATTTGATGCCAGCAACACGTGACAAAGAAGTTGGGAAAGGTGGCAATAAATACTGATAAAGTTGAGGAATGCTCATCAAACACTTATTTGGAACATCCCACAGGTGAACAGGCAAATTGGGAACAGGTGGGTGCCATGATTGGGTATAAAAGTAGATTCCATGAAATGCTCAGTCATTCACAAACAAGGATGGGGCGAGGGTCACCACTTTGTCAACAAATGCGTGAGCAAATTGTTGAACAGTTTAAGAAAAACCTTTCTCAACCAGCTATTGCAAGGAATTTAGGGATTTCACCATCTACGGTCCGTAATATCATCAAAGGGTTCAGAGAATCTGGAGAAATCACTGCACGTAAGCAGCTAAGCCCGTGACCTTCGATCCCTCAGGCTGTACTGCATCAACAAGGGACATCAGTGTGTAAAGGATATCACCACATGGGCCCAAGGAACACTTCAGAAACCCATTGTCAGTAACTACAGTTGGTCGCTACATCTGTAAGTGCAAGTTAAAACTCTCCTATGCAAGGCGAAAACCGTTTATCAACAACACCCAGAAACGTTGTCGGCTTCACTGGGCCTGAGCTCATCTAAGATGGACTGATTCAAAGTGGAAAAGTGTTCTGTTGTCTGACGAGTCCACATTTCAAATTGTTTTTGGAAACTGTGGACGTCGTGTCCTCCGGACCAAAGAGGAAAAGAACCATCCGGATTGTTATAGGCGCAAAGTGTAAAAGGCAGCATCTGTGATGGTATGGGGGTGTATTAGTGCCCAAGACATGGGTAACTTACACATCTGTGAAGGCACCATTAATGCTGAAAGGTACATACAGGTTTTGGAGCAACATATGTTGCCATCCAAGCAACGTTACCATGGACGCCCCTGCTTATTTCAGCAAGACAATGCCAAGCCAGGTGTTACATCAACGTGGCTTCATAGTAAAAGAGTGCGGGTACTAGACTGGCCTGCCTGTAGTCCAGACCTGTCTCCCATTGAAAATGTGTGGCGCATTATGAAGCCTAAAATACCACAACGGAGACTCCCGGACTGTTGAACAACTTAAGCTGTACATCAAGCAAGAATGGGAAAGAATTCCACCTGAGAAGCTTCAAAAATGTGTCTTGTCAGTTCCCAAACGTTTACTGAGTGTTGTTAAAAGGAAAGGCCATGTAACACAGTGGTGAACATGCCCTTTCCCAACTACTTTGGCACGTGTTCCAGCCATGAAATTCTAAGTTAATTATTATTTGCTAAAAAATAATAAAGTTTATGAGTTTGAACATCAAATATGTTGTCTTTGTAGTGCATTCAATTGAATATGGGTTGAAAATGATTTGCAAATCATTGTATTCCGTTTACATCTAACACAATTTCCCAACTTATATGGAAACGGGGTTTGTAATAGCAGTCAATTTTTCCAGTATTTTTTTTCTTTTTTGGTGGCGTATCTTAGCAAGAATGTAATTTGTTCCATAATGTAGATATCCTGAATTTATTTGTTCCCATTCAGCAATTGTTTTTTGACAGACATTTTTTAATGATGTATAAAGTAAATAATAATATGCTTCCAGAAGTGGTCCAGAAGATGTTTCAGATGTGAACCAGTAAATATGAACTAAGAGGGATTTATGTGTACTCAAAAAGTAAAAGTATGAACAAATGCAACACAAATGTGTATATCATATAAGAGAGTTCATCTATGGAATCATTTACAATTAGAAATGAAAACATACATACATACATAAAAAACAAACATGTTTAAAACTGAATTGTGAATATTTATATGGTTGAGCTGTCAAAATAAACAAGTTACCTCGTGTGATTAATCCAAAAAAAAATAAAAATACTGCATTGATCATGAACACACTTAGATTAATAATGCAATTTATTTGCATACATCAGTACAAAAATGAGTGAGGAGACCCCGACCGGTGCGCCCGCTGGCAAATTTCACTCCAAAATATATCCTCAAAGAACTTCAGGCAAAATTGCTACCAGGTGTTGCGCAAATAAATGACATGCATTCAAGTAAAATGTTTAAAAACGGTCCTTAAAAATAAAATTCCATTTGTTTACAAATATTGGGGTCTTTTCTGAAGCTATTTTTAACTATAAACTAAAGTAATGCCCTGTGATTAATCATAATAAATCTAAATTCCTAAATGTGATTAATCTTATTTAAAAACCAATGAATTTGACAGCCCTACTATATGCACGCTACATGTTTATTGTAGCTACTGTTTCCTGTCACAGCAAATTGTTTATTTTCAAATATACAGTATGGAGACAATGTTGCATATTAATACATCAAACACTAATCTAAAATATATAATGTATAAATGGTAGAAGAATATTAACAATATTTGGTTATACACACAACAATGATGTCACACATGTTATATGTGCTGATGTTAGAAAGTTAACATTACAGTTTTAAGAGTTTATTTCCAATCCTGCAGCTTCATTTGCTTCTCAGCAGCACACTTATGTTTCTTACACTGGTACTTATGAGAGAATCTTTCTCAACACTTTCTCTCATGTGTGTATTCTCATGTGTACTACACAGTTTCGTGTACAGGAATATGTTTTTTACCAGCGTGTGTTCTCATGTGTGCTTTCAAATTTTGACTCTGTACAAAACCTTTACCGCAGACCGAACAGGTAAAAGGTTTTTCTCCGGTGTGCAATCTCATGTGTTTCTTCAAACACTGACTTTGTGTAAAACCTTTACCACAGATTGAACAGGTGAAGGGCTTTTCTCCGGTGTGTGTTCTCATGTGTACTTTCAAACACTGGCTTTGTATGAAATCTTTACCGCAGACTGAGCAAGAAAAAGGTTTTTCCCCAGTGTGCGTTCTCATGTGAACTTTTAAACACTGACTTTGTATATAACCTTTACCACAAATCGAGCAACAAAAGGGCTTTTCGCCAGTGTGTATTCTCGTGTGTTTTTTCAAATCACAACTTTGCGTGAACCCTTTACCACACACTGAACAGATAAAAGGTTTTTCTCCAGTATGCGTTCTCATGTGTTCTTTCAACACGTCTTTTCGCGCAAACCCTTTACTGCACTCTGAGCAGGTGAAAGGTTTTTCTCCAGTGTGTATTCTCATGTGTACTTTCAGATTATAATGCTGATTAAAGTTTTTGTCGCAGAGAGAACATGTGAAGTGTGTGTTGTCAGTGTGACATGTCTTATCATCTTTAGAGTCTTCATCATCAGTGTCAGGAGAGTGTGACGTTGTGTCCTCACTATCTGATAGTGGAGCTAAGAGCTTGTCTGCTTGTGATCCTCCACAGTGGTCTCCATCAGCTTCTGTTGTCATGTGTTGAGTTAAGCTGCTGCTTGGAGGCTCCGCCTCTCTCTTCTCCTCACTCTCACCTTTGACCTCATCACCTTCACTCTTCACAATGACACGGATCACATGGTCATCCTCCGGTCCTTCAAACTCCTCCTGACTGATGCCGTGTTCCTCATCTTCCTCTTTAATGTGAGGGAGCTGTGGCTCCTCCTCTTCCTCCTTAATGTGGGGGGCTTGCTCCTGCTCCATCCCGAAGCTCCACTTCTGCTGCTCAGGGAGAAGATGTTCTTCACAGACGTCTGTGGGGCAAAAGAAGAAAAACACATGCTTTAAAGGGGAACATTATCACAATTTCAGAATGGTTAAAACCATTAAAAATCAGTTCCCAGTGGCTTATTATATTTTTCAAAATTTTACCCATCACGCAATATCCCTAAAAAAAGCTTCAAAGTGCCTGATTTTAACCATCGTTATAAACACCCGTCCATTTTCCTGTGACGTCACATAGTGATGCCAACACAAACAAACGAAAAACGAACAACTATGAACTAGGTTTACAGCATATGAAATACATTTGGCAACAACATGCACTTTGAGAGTGCAGACAGCCCAATTTTCATCAATTAATATATTCTGTAGACATACCCTCATGTCAGCAGGCCAGGGAAGCTAGGATCGATATTCTTCTCTTGATCATCTTCGGTGGCATAAGGGACGGTGTGAGCCAAGACATCCAGGGGGTTTAGCTCGCTCGTCTGCCGGAACAAACTGCCGCCATTGCTTGCCGTGCTACCGAGGTCCTTTGTCCCTGAATTGCTCACACACTCCGGCAGATTCAATGGGGGTCTGGCGGCAGATTTCTTTGACTTTATCGTTGGAAATGCATCTGCTTTGAGTGTCGCAGGATATCCACACATTCTTGCCATCTCTGTCGTAGCATAGCTTTCGTCGGTAAAGTGTGCGGAACAAACGTCCAATTTCTTGACACTTTCGCATCTTTGGGCCACTGGTGCAACTTGAATCCGTCCCTGTTCGTGTTGTTACACCCTCCGACAACACACCGACGAGGCATGATGTCTCCAAGGTACGGAAAACAGTCGAAAAAACGGAAAATAACAGAGCTGATTTGACTCGGTGTTTGAGAAAATGGCGGATTGCTTCCCGATGTGACGCCACGTTGTGACGTCATCGCTCCGAGAGTGAATATTAGAAAGGCGTTTAATTCGCCAAAATTCACCCATTTACAGTTCGGAAATCGGTTAAAAAAATATATGGTCTTTTTTCTGCAACATCAAGGTATATATTGACGCTTACATAGGTCTGGTGATAATGTTCCCCTTTAAAAACATCCAGCTTTGCTCAGTCACATGAGGCATTCAGTACGTTTACATGACTTTATTGTCAAATAAAGTCATGTAAATGACAAACCAACTTATTGTATGAACTGGCTAAAAATCTTAGTGGGGGACAAACAAGTTGCCCTTTACTAGACATCGACCAATGTGTTTTTGTCAGGGCCAATACTGATTATTAGTAGTCTAGGAGGCCGATAAATAGAGATGTCCGATAATATCGAACTGCCGATATCCACAGAGTCCTTAAAGGGGAACATTATCACCAGACCTATGTAAGCATCAATATATACCTTGATGTTGCAGAAAAAAGACCATATTTTTTTTTAACCGATTTCCGAACTCTAAATGGGTGAATTTTGGCAAATTAAACGCCTTTCTAATATTCGATCTCGGAGCGATGACGTCACAACGTGGCGTCACATCGGGAAGCAATCCTCCATTTTCTCAAATCAGCTCTGTTATTTTCCGTTTTTTCGACTGTTTTCCGTACCTTGGAGACATCATGCCTCGTCGGTGTGTTGTCGGAGGGTGTAACAACACGAACAGGGACGGATTCAAGTTGCACCAGTGGCCCAAAGATGCGAAAGTGGCAAGAAATTGGACGTTTGTTCCGCACACTTTACCGACGAAAGCTATGCTACGACAGAGATGGCAAGAATGTGTGGATATCCTGCGACACTCAAAGCAGATGCATTTCCAACGATAAAGTCAAAGAAATCTGCCACCAGACCCCCATTGAATCTGCCGGAGTGTGTGAGCAATTCAGGGACAAAGGACTTCGGTAGCACGGCAAGCAATGGCGGCAGTTTGTTCCCGCAGACGAGCGAGCTAAACCCCCTGGATGTCTTGGCTCACACCGTCCCTTATGCCACCGAAGATGATCAAGAGAAGAATATCGACCCTACCTTCCCTGGCCTGCTGACATCAACTCCAAAACTGGACAGATCAGCTTTCAGGAAAAGAGAGCGGATGAGGGTATGTCTACAGAATATATTAATTGATGAAAATTGGGCTGTCTGCACTCTCAAAGTGCATGTTGTTGCCAAATGTATTTCATATGCTGTAAACCTAGTTCATAGTTGTTAGTTTCCTTTAATGCCAAACAAACACATACCAATCGTTGGTTAGAAGGCGATCGCCGAATTCGTCCTCGCTTTCTCCCGTGTCGCTGGCTGTCGTGTCGTTTTCGTCGGTTTCGCTTGCATACGGTTCAAACCGATATGGCTCAATAGCTTCAGTTTCTTCTTCAATTTTGTTTTCGCTACCTGCCTCCACACTACAACCATCCGTTTCAATACATGCGTAATCTGTTGAATCGCTTAAGCCGCTGAAATCCAAGTCTGAATCCGAGCTAATGTCGCTATAGCTTGCTGTTCTATCCGCCATGTTTGTTTGTATCGGCATCACTATGTGACGTCACAGGAAAATGGACGGGTGTATATAACGATGGTTAAAATCAGGCACTTTGAAGCTTTTTTTAGGGATATTGCGTGATGGGTAAAATTTTGAAAAAAACTTCGAAAAATAAAATAAGCCACTGGGAACTGATTTTTAATGGTTTTAACCCTTCTGAAATTGTGATAATGTTCCCCTTTAATTACTCAAGTAATTATTTTCACGACTACTTTTTACTTGAGTCATATTATTCAAAAGTGATGGTACTCTTACTTGACGACCATTTTTGGGTACTCCACCCACCTATGGTCAGTCAACAGCTGGACAAGGCTATAAGTCTTTTTTTGTTTTACATTATTTTTAAGAAACGTGGGACCAGTAGCGACATAATGTTTCATGCGGTCCTGATGTTGTGAATAAATTAGCAGCAAGGGATTTCACAAACAACTTTAATATGTTTGTCTAAGGCTGCGGGTCAGAGGAGCGTCCACAATTCCATTTCAAAATATGGGAAATCTTCTGGGGAAATTGATAAAAACAGGTGATTAAAAAAAATAAAAACATTTAAAAAAATGGCAGTGCTGTGCTGCAATGGTTAGCACACACCCCATCTCCAAACAACGCAATGCAATGAAGTCAATTTTTACCTTAAACATGACATCACCGTTTTACGTGAAGAAGCACATGTCAAATGTAAATAGCTAAATGAGAAGGCGCTTCATATCATTTTTTTATTCATCCCCTAACGTATTCCTGGCCACATCATGCTCTGTCACTGGTAAGAATATGGGGACAGATTTTGACTGATCTGGTGGTGAGCGTCATTAGTACATGTTTTGCAAAGCAGAAGGTCTTGGGTTCAAATCCCTATCGTAAATACCATTTTAGCAAGGTTTTTAAATGTATATTTTAATGACGTTCAAATGGTTTAATACGCTAAACTTAAGCACAGAATGCTGGACGACAGCAAAGACTTACTGTGGAGCAAAGACGGCGTCCACAAAGTACACCCGAACATGACATGACAATCAACAATGTCCCCAGAAAGATGGATAAAAACAACTGAAATATTCTTGATTGCTAAAACAAAGTAGATGGGGGGAATATCACTCAAAGTAAGACATGAAACTGCTCCAGGAAAATACCAAAAAAAGAGAAAAAGACACCAAAATAGGAGCGCAAGACAAGAACTAAAACACTACACACAGGAATACAGCAAAAAACTCCAAATAAGTCAGGGCGTGATGTGACAGGTGGTGACAGTACATCTACTTTGAGACAAGAGCTATAGTCATGCATGCTTGGTTATGCTTTAAAGTCATATCCAACAATTGTGACAACAACTTTTTACTGTCAACTGAGTTTAGTTTTTTAATGATTTCTGCTGGTTTCAACGCAAAACATGTGCCTTGGCTCAAAAAAGGTTGAAAAACACTGCTGTGGAGGATGTCAATCATCTGTGGAATGTGAGAGTGTACATGTGTTTTGGGAGGAGATCAGACATTGGCTTAGAAACAATGGTGTGGAGTTGTCCCCATTTGCAATAGAAAAGATCAAATTTGGCATATTTATAAATGACAATAACTTAGAAATGCTCATCAATATTATTATGCTTCAAGATACATTTTTTATACATCATTAACCTAGTGGTTAGAGTGTCCGCCCTGAGATGGGTAGGTTGTGAGTTCAAACCCCGACCGAGTCATACCAAAGACTATAAAAATGGGAGCCGTTACCTCCCTGCTTGGCACTCAGCATCAAGGGTTGGAATAGGGGGTTGAATCACCAAAAATGATTCCCGGGCGCGGCCACCGCTGCTGCTCACTGCTCCCCTCACCTCCCAGAGGGTGATCAAGGGTGATGGGTCAAATGCAGAGAATAATTTTGCCACACCTAGTGTGTGTGTGACTATCATTGTTACTTTAACTTTTTTTTTTTTAGATTTCTGAAAGTAAAACCTACATTTTCCCATTGGATTAATGCTTTTAAATTAAAAATAAAATCTTGGAAATTGATTAAAAGTACAAAAGCACTTCAATTGAAATCCTTGTTAAAACATTTCAAATAATTTAGATATCCCTTTTTGTCTTTTTTTCCTTTTCTTTATTTTTAGTATTATTACTCTCTGTATTTGTTTTTGATTTATTTTCTTGTTGTTGAAAATGCCTTAACCTTTGTCTGAATTTTCAAATGTATGTTTGTTGGTGAATAAAAAAAATAAATAAATATATATATTATATATATAACACCTGTACATAGTGTATATAACCCCCTCCCCCCATTTTTTGTATATATTGTTTTGCAAAGCACCTGACATGTATACTGGGAATATGTACATAATTAATCAATGTTTTAACATAATTTGTTTATATACATGTTACAGGTTATATATCTTTTATTATTGAATGCATCAAATTTTCACCCGAGGTGCTTTTAAATTAACAAAAAAATTAACAATAAAATCTTGGAATTTGATTAAAAGTACAAAAGCCCTTCAATTGATATCCTTGTTAAAACATTTAAAATGATTTAGATAGCCCTTTTCTTCTTTTTTATTTTGTCTTTATTTTATTTCATTTTTTTTTTAGTATTATTACTCTCTGTATTTGCTTTTGGTTTATTTTCTTGTTGTTGAAAATGCTTTAACCTTTGTCTGAATTTTCAAATGTTTGTTTGTTGGTCAATAAAAAACAACAAAATATTTAACACCTGTATGTAGTGTATATAACCCCCCCCCCCCCCCCCATTTTTGCAAATCACCTGACATGTATACTGGGAATATGTACATATATTTATCCATTTTTTAACATCATTTTTTATATACATGTTACAGGTTATATATCTTTTATTACTGAATGCATCAAATGTGATGAATATTTAATGCCATTTTTTCACCCGAGGTGCTTTTAAATTAACAATAAAATTAACAATAAAATCTTGGAATTTGATTAAAAATACAAAAGCCCTTCAATTGATATCCTTGTTAAAACATTTAAAAATATTTAGATAGCCCTTTTCGTCTTTTTTATTTTGTCTTTATTTTATTTCATATTTGTTTAGTATTATTACTCTCTGTATTTGCTTTTGGTTTGTTTTCTTGTTGTTGAAAATGCCTTAACCTTTGTCTGAATTTTCAAATGTTTGTTTGTTGGTCAATAAAAAACAACAAAATATTTAACACCTGTACGTAGTGTATATAACCCCCCCCCATTTTTTGTATATATTGTTTTGCAAATCACCTGACATGTATACTGGGAATATGTACATAATTAATCCATTTTTTAACATAATTTTTTATATACATGTTACAGGTTATATATCTTTTATTACTGAATGCATCAAATGTGATGAATATTTAATGCCATTTTTTCACCCGAGGTGCTTTTAAATTAACAATAAAATCTTGGAATTTTATTAAAAGTACAAAAGCCCTTCAATTGATATCCTCGTTAAACATTTACAATTATTTAGAAAGCCCTTTTTGTCTTTTGTTTTCATATTTTTTAGTATTATTACTCTAGTATTATTGCTTTATTTTCTTGTTGTTGAAAATGCCTTAACCTTTGTCTGAATTTTCAAATGTTTGTTTGTTGGTCAATAAAAAACAACAAATATTTAACACCTGTACATAGTGTATATACCCCCCATGTTTTGTATATATTGTTTTTCAAATCACCTGACATGTATACTGTGTATATGTACATAATGTATCCATTTTTTTAACATAATTTTTTACATACATGTTGCAGGTTATATATATTTTATTATTGAATGTATCAAATGTGATGAATATTCAATGAACCACAATGGAAATAAGCCTTTTGGCTTTTTGTGCCATCCATTTGCCTTTTTAAAGCATTACATGGATTCAATTCTTTAAGTTGTCAATAAACTTATCAATCAATCAATCAAAACCTCCACTCACTAAACTTATTCCAAGTGTTCTTTCATGTTCATAATCAAATATAAAAGTTTTGCTGGAGAAATTTCCCTTTGTACTCTGCTATCTTTTCGAACCCTACAAATATTTCTTCCACGGCCAGTTAGTTGCTGATTCACCAACACTTTCATCATTCCTATTTCACACTTTTCCCACACAATCTCAACATTTATACTCACATTTGGTCTCTTCTTAGCGATGTGTTTTGATCACTTCCGCGTCTCTTTGTTAGCAGCTAACAAGCTAAGCTAACTAGCAAGCTAAGCTAACTAGCAAGTTGAGCCTGAGAGGTCCCAACATTCGCTGAGACGAGTTGAGTTAATCCTGACATAAGAATTAAGCACGTTTAGTTTTTCATACCATGGACAAATAGGTACAAAAGGTAAAAATGAAGGAATAAATGCAGACTTAAAGACCGCACTGCTATGTTGCGTTTTACTGAAGACACAATCGCCCCACGCATGCGCAAGTTACGTCACTTCCTGCCCACTTTTTTTTTTTTAAATAGCTTTATTTGCATACTTCTTTTTCGTTTTTTTTTTGCTGTTGGCAAACCAACTTACGTTGCAATACTGCCACAATTTTAAGATGTACACATTATTGCCAAAAGTATTTGGCCACCTGCCTTGACTTACATATGAACTTGAAGTGCCATCCCATTCCTAACCCATAGGGTTCAATATGACCTTTTGCAGCTATTACAGCTTCAACTCTTCTGGGAAGGCTGTCCACAAGGTTGCGGAGTGTGTTTATAGGAATTTTCCACCATTCTTCCAAAAGCGCATTGGTGAGGTCACACACTGATGTTGGTCGAGAAGGTCTCCGTTCTAATTCATCCCCAAAGGTGTTCTATCGGGTTCAGGTCAGGACTCTGTGCAGGCCAGTCAAGTTCATCCACACCAGACTCTGTCATCCATGTCTTTATGGACCTTGCTTTGTGCAGTCATGTTGAAAGAGGAAGGGGCTCGCTCCAAACTGTTCCCACAAGGTTGGGAGCATGGAATTGTCCAAAATGTTTTGGTATCCTGGAGCATTCAAAGTTATTTTCACCGGAACTAAGGGGCCAAGCCCAACTCCTGAAAAACAACCCCACACCATAATTCCTCCTCCACCCTGCCTGTCCCCGGATCTCCGAGCTTGCCTTGCCCTCTTGGACTTCCGCACTCAACATATAATCACTACACATAGTCGCACACAAACGCATTTTGGATTAGCATAAACTTGCATAAACTCCAAGTGGGATTTATCTCCTCGTTTCCACCCACGAAAACACTGCCTGCACGCACCTGGCACCAGCACCTACGCTTTAAGCCCTGCTGCTTTAACCTCAAGATATGTACTCCTGTCAGCACTACTCAATGCTGAACATGCCGGCTGTGCTTCCCCCACCAAAACACACTGTGGCATTAACACACACGTAGCCTCAGACCAGCCACGAAACTCGCTTGCTTATTGGATAAAGGTCTTGGAACATACATATAACACAATCACAAAAACAATATTCATATTGCAAAAGAGGGTTACAAAGATATTTAATCATACTTGCCAACCTTGAGACCTCCGATTTCGGGAGGTGGGGGGCGGGGCGGGGCGTGGTTGGGGGCGTGGTTAAGAGGGGAGGAGTATATTTACAGCTAGAATTCACCAAGTCAAGTATTTCATATATATATATATATATATATATATATATATATATATATATATATATATATATATATATATATATATATATATATATATATATATATATATATATATATATATGTATATATATACACATATATACATATATATATATACAGTATATATATATATACAATAAATACTTGACTTTCAGTGAATTCTAGCAATAAATATATATTTATTTTATTTTATTTATATATATGTCTTAATAAGGTTATCCAAAAAATAGTGCTCGATACCGTAGTAGAGCGCAATATATGTATGTGTGGGAAAAAAATCACAAGACTACTTCATCTCTACAGGCCTGTTTCATGAGGGGTTCCCTCAATCATCAGGAGAGAAAATCTCCTGATGATTGAGGGAACCCCTCATGAAACAGGCCTGTAGAGATGAAGTAGTCTTGTGATTTTTTTCCCACACATACATATATATATATATATATATATATATATATATATATATATATATATATATATATATATATATATATATATATATATATATATATATAAATAAAAGAAATACTTGAATTTCAGTGTTCATTTATTTACACATATACGCACACACAACACTCATCTACTCATTGTTGAGTTAAGGGTTGAATTGTCCATCCTTGTTCTATTCTCTGTCACTATTTTTCTAACCATGCTGAACACCCTCTCTGATGATGCATTGCTGTGTGGCACGCACAAAAGTGCTTTCATCAAATGCACGAGATGGCAGTATTGTCCTGTTTAAGAGTCTCACAACATTGCTGTTTACGGCAGACGAACTGCTTTACGGTAGACGAAAACGTGACTGCTGTTGTTGTGTGTTGTTGCCGCGCTGGGAGGACGTTAGTGAAACTGCCTAACAATAAACCCACATAAGAAACCAAGAACTCGCCCTCCATCATTCTACAGTTATAACGTGATTGGGCAGGTACGCTGTTTATATTGTGGGAAAGCCTGAGTCCGCCTGAATTTTGGGAGGTTTTCGGGAGAGGCGCTGAATTTCGGGAGTCTCCCGGAAAATCCGGGAGGGTTGGCAAGTATGTATTTAATAGAATGGATTAACGGGATTCAACAAATCATAAAGTCACACATTTTAAAAGTAAATGATCTTGTATAAAACACAACTGCTCAAATGATGTATAAAGTCAATAATAATATGCTTCCAGAAGTGGTCCAGAAGATGTTTCAGATGTGAACCAGTAAATATGAACTAAGAGGGGTTAATGTGTACTCAAAAGCAAAAAGGTATGAACAAATGTAAAACCAATATGTCTATCCTATAAAGCAGGGGTGTCAAACCGACCGTATCAGGCCCGCAAACAGGTTTAATCCGGCCCGCAGAATCTGTTCCCTAAATATAAAAATATGCTGTATTTTCTAATGAAAGAAACTGCTGTTCTAAATGTGTCCACTGGATGTCGTAATAGCAACTCAAGTGTAACCCACGTCACACATGACAGTGTTTAAAGATGACGTGTCAGCTGACTTTAAGCGCCCTCCGGATTGGCCGCCGCTACTCCAATCAGCGCAGGTGCAAGAAGTCAGCTGCTCTAACAGATAAAATAACGAAATGGTAAGATGCAAAGTCAACTCGACTATCATCTTTTGAGTTAAAGTTCCATGCAGCGCATGCGATTGGTTAAATGCACGATGCGCACCCTGAACTCCATTGTAAACATGTGCGTTTCTACATTTGTTGTGTTTGTTCTATTTTATTTTCCATTCATCCATCCATTTTCTACCGCTTATTCCCTTCGGGGTTGCGGGGGGCGCTGGAGCCTATCTCAGCTACAATCGGGCGGAAGGCGGGGTACACCCTGGACAAGTCGCCACCTCATCGCAGGGCCAACACAGATAGACAGACAACATTCACACTCACATTCACACACTAGGGTTGGTTAAATGCACGATGCGCACCCTGAACTCCATTGTAAACATGTGCGTTTCTACATTTGTTGTGTTTGTTCTATTTTATTTTATGCTTAAATCTACTATGTTCACATTGGTTAAGTTTGTAGTCACGTGACCTTGATTTTGGCAATGGCGTCATTTTGATAATTGTTTTGCTTATATTATGATTGTAATATTTGGATGGATGGATGAATTTGTGGCAGTTGCAAATTTCACCAAGACTCAATTGCTTTTCCAAACATTTTTAATGGTGAACTGCCAACATGAGAGTCCCAAAAAGGAAGTGCTTAAAGTTTAAGGGTTTTGTAAAAACACCGAGACAAAGTCTAAGTTCATCGTGTTCTTCATGGTGTTTTTAAAACGGCACCACTTTTTTCCTCAGAATTTTCAACTAACTTGAAACATTTTGCCAAGAGGATTATTTGTAATCTGTACATTTTCAGAATGTGCTTGTTCTATTTTTGGTCAAAGTACGACGCGTCTTTAAGTTTTAATGCCATGATTTTACCACTCCGGCCTGCTTGGGAATATATTTTCCTCCATGCGGCCTCTGAGTTAAATGAGTTTGACACCCCTGATATAAAGGAATTCATACATGGAATCATTTACAGCTAGAAATGAAAATATGCAACACACTTCATACATTTGAAAACAATAGCTGGGATAGGCTCCAGCACCCCTGCGACCCCAAGGGGACAAGCGGTAGGAAATGGATGAATTATGAGTAAGTATATAACTGATTTATGAATATCTGTATACACATGTGTATTGTATTTTAGGTACAATTGGTTGTATTGCTCTTAATGAATAAAACAACTTTATAGATAGGCAACACAATTGTAAGGACAAACATTAGTACACAATGTTGTATATTAAGGCATGCACTTGATTGAAATAAAAGCACTAATCTCATATATAAATGGTAGAAACTGTTCTCACTTCACTTGTGTTTCTTACACTGGTACTTAGAAGATAATCTTTCACCACACACACTGCAACTCAACACTTAAAGGGGAACATTATCACCAGACCTATGTAAGCGTCAATATATACCTTGATGCATACTTGCCAACCTTGAGACCTCCGATTTCGGGAGGTGGGGGGTGGGGGGCGTAGTCGGGGTCGGGCGGGGGCGTGGTTGGGGGCGGGGCTAAGAGGGGAGGAGTATATTTACAGCTAGAATTCACCAAGTCAAGTATTTCATATATATATATATATATATATATATATATATATATATATATATACATATACATATATATATATATATATATAAGAAATACTTGACTTTCAGTGAATTCTAGCTATATATATATTTATTTTATTATATATATATATATATATACATATATATATATATATATATATAAGAAATACTTGACTTTCAGTGAATTCTAGCTATATATATATTTATTTTATTATATATATATATATATATATATATATATATATATATATATATATATATATATATATATATATATAAATAAAAGAAATACTTGAATTTCAGTGTTCATTTATTTACACATATAAACACACATAACACTCATCTACTCATTGTTGAGTTAAGGGTTGAATTGTCCATCCTTGTTCTATTCTCTGTCACTATTTTTCTAACCATGCTGAACACCGTTTTGCAGGTACCCATAAAGGCTTCGAGTACCACCAAAAAAACTGAATCTCTGAAGACAGTATAAAAATCTGTGTTAAAGGTGTACAAATACTGTTTGTATAATAAGCATGTTATTTTTTTTTACAAATGAGGGTTAAGAGTTCAGTACTAAAAAAAAAAAGAAAAGAATGTGGCTTAAGTACAGTTTTTTAATTGGGCTGCTGCATTTTTTGGTTGGGTTGTTTATTTATTTTGAGTAACTTCTATACATTTCTAAAAGGGGAGGAATGTAATAGTGATCTATGTTTGTCTGTTGCCATCTCCTGGTGAATGTTGGCTATAGCGTACTGGGGTTACTTTTTGGTTGGCCAACGATTTACGTGGTGTTGCGCATGGAGCTGGAGGGGGCGTGGCTTCCAGCTCCGCCTGAATTTCGGGAGATTTTCGGGAGAAAAATTGTCCCGGGAGGTTTTCGGGAGAGGCACTGAATTTCGGGAGTCTCCCGGAAAATCCGGGAGGGTTGGCAAGTATGCCTTGATGTTACAGAAAAAAGACCATATATTTTTTTAACCGATTTCCGAACTCTAAATGGGTGCATTTTGGCGAATGAAACGCCTTTCTATTATTCGCTCTCGGAGCGATGACGTCACAACGTGACGTCACATCGGGAAGCAATCCGCCATTTTCTCACTTTTGTCGGTGTGTTGTCGGAGGGTGTAACAACACGAACAGGGACGAATTCAAGTTGCACCAGTGGCCCAAAGATGCGAAAGTGGCAAGAAATTGGACGAAATTTGTTCCAAAATACGAGGCTGTGGGGAAAGCCGACGAAATGGTCAGTCGTTTGTTCCGCACACTTTACCGACGAAAGCTATGCTACGACAGAGATGGCAAGAATGTGTGGATATCCTGCGACACTCAAAGCAGATGCATTTCCAACGATAAAGTCAAAAAAATCTGCCGCCAGACCCCCATTGAATCTGCCGGAGTGTGTGAGCAATTCAGGGACAAAGGACCTCGGTAGCACGGCAAGCAATGGCGGCAGTTTGTTCCCGCAGACGAGCGAGCTAAACCCCCTGGATGTCTTGGCTCACACCGTCCCTTATGCCACCGAAGATGATCAAGAGAAGAATATCGACCCTAGCTTCCCTGGCCTGCTGACATCAACTCCAAAACTGGACAGATCAGCTTTCAGGAAAAGAGAGCGGATGAGGGTATGTCTACAGAATATATTAATTGATGAAAACTTTATTCATTACTCGCGGTTTGACGTAAATTATTATACACAAACTGTGTTTACCAATAATTTAGCTTAAAAACATTTATTTTTTTCAATCATTCGAGTACATTCAGGTAGTCTTGTGTAATGCAGTATTTTGTGTCTATTTAGGTATGGTTAAATATATAAAAATATATGTTCTTAGCGCGCCTGAAATGGGCTGTCTGCACTCTCAAAGTGCATGTTGTTGCCAAATATATTTCATATGCTGTAAACTTAGTTCATAGTTGTTAGTAATTATCTTATCAGACAGTGTTAAGCCGCTGAAATCCGAGTCTGAATCCGAGCTAATGTCGCTATACCTTGCTGTTTGTTTGTATTGGCATCACTGTGTGACGTCACAGGAAAATGGACGGGTGTATATAACGATGGTTAAAATCAGGCACTTTGAAGTTTTTTTTAGGGAAATTGCGTGATGGGTAAAATTTTGAAAAAAACTTCGAAAAATAAAATAAGCCACTGGGAACTGATTTTTAATGGTTTTAACCCTTCTGAAATTGTGATAATGTTCCCCTTTAATAACCAATGTGTGTTCGGTTACATAAGCTTCTGTAGCAGTTTTAACAGGAATATGGTTTTTCACCGGTGTGCGCTCTCAAGTGTACTTTCAAATGTTGACTTTGTACAAAACCCCTGTTGCAGAATGAACAGATAAAAGGTTTTTCTCCAGTGTGTATCCTCATGTGTATTTTCAATTGTTGGTTCCGACAGAATTTTTTACTACACACTGAGCATGTGAATGTTTTTCCCCCGGTGTGTGTTCTCACGTGTGCTACGAGCGCTGATCGGTCAGCAAAGTCTCTTTTGCAGCTCGAACAGGAATACGGTTTTTCGCCAGTGTGCGTTCTCGTGTGTACTTTCAAATCTTGATTTTGGACAAAACCTTTACCACAGACTGAACAAATAAAAGGTTTTTCACCAGTGTGTGTTCTCGTGTGTCTTATCAAAGTTCCCCTCCGAGAAAATGCTTTACTACAAACCGAGCACATGAATGTTTTTTCTCCGGTGTGTATTCTCATGTGTACTTTCAAATGGCAATGGTAATTAAACGTTTTGTCGCAGTGAGGACACGTCAGGTGTGTGTTGTCAGTGTGACATGTCTTATCATCTTTAGAGTCTTCATCATCAGTGTCAGGAGAGTGTGACGTTGTGTCCTCACTATCTGATAGTGGAGCTAAGAGCTTGTCTGCTTGTGATCCTCCACAGTGGTCTCCATCAGCTTCTGTTGACATGTGTTGAGTTGAGCTGCTGCTTGGAGGCTCCGCCTCTCTCTTCTCCTCACTTTCACCTTTGACCTCATCATCTTCACTCTTCACAGGGACACCAATCACTGGGAACTCCTCCAGTCCTTCAAGATGCTCTCCCTCCTGACTGATGCTGTGTTCCTCCTCTTCCATTTTAATGTGAGAGGTCTGTGGCGTCTCGTCTTCCTCTTTAACGCAGGAGGGCTGCGGCTCCACCTGCTCCATCCTGGAGCTCCACTCCTGTTTCTCAGGGAGAAGATGTTCTTCACGGACATCTGCAGGGCCCAAGAAGACAAACAAATGCTTTAGAAACGTCCAGCTTTGCTCAGTCACATTAGGGCATTCAGTACGTTCACACCAGTGACGTGCGGTGAGGTTGATGGCTGGTGAGGCACTGACTTCATCACAGTCAGATTTACAAACATATGAACCCTAAAGAGTATCTTATTCACCATTTGATTGGCAGCAGTTAACGGGTTATGTTTAAAAGCTCATACCAGCATTCTTCCCTGCTTGGCACTCAGCATCAAGGGTTGGAATTGGGGGTTAAATCACCAAAAATGATTCCCAGGCGCGGTGCCGCTGCTGCCCACTGCTCCCCACACCTCCCAGGGGGTGAACAAGGGGATGGGTCAAATGCAGAGGACAAATTTCATTACACCTAGTGTGTGTGTGACAATCATTGCTACTTTAACTTAACTTTAACTTTACACATACAAACTGTAGCACACAAAAAAGCACATTTAATAAAAAAAAACGTTATTATGGTCTTACCTTTACTTAGAAATTAAATCCATGCGCCGCAACTAAAGCCCTCACTTAAACTTTCCACGTGCAAGATTGAATCTATTTAAAAAAGTGTAACCGAGGGTTTATAAATGTCGCCTATACTGTATGAAACTACAAAATAACAAACACGGAGGCTCCAGTTTACACGAGGACCACTTTATTTACCTTCTTTCAAAAACCTCCGCAACGTGACATCACTTCCGCTCTTAGCGCCTTCAAAATAAGAGCTCAAGGCATATACTGTATAACAGCGCATAACAGGAACTTAACATCACAAAGAGGAAAGCCCATGAAAATAGGTTACAAAAGTTATTTAATAAGAAGCCAAAAAGTGCAAAAACAATAATGTTCGTGTTGGAGGAGTTGTGAATTAGGTACACCTGCAGTCTGCAGGTGTATCTAATGTTGTGTCCCTGCAGTCATTCACAACTCCTCCAACACCAACATTATTGTTTTTGCACTTTTTGGCTTCTTATGAAATAATTTTTTAAAATAGATTCAATCTTGCACGTGGAAAGTTTAAGTGTGGGCTTTAGTTGATATAACAATTCTACGGCGGGGGTGCAGGAGGCGAGCCTCACACAGTGCGTCTTTTGCAGCCGTTTTATGATCGCTCAGCACAAGAAATACTTTACACACATACAGTTGTTGACAAAATACACTGTACATTATATACCTCAGCTAACTAAACTATGGAATGTATAATATAGTTCATATAGCAATACAGTCTCACTGCACAGCAGGCCAGCAGTTAGCCGAGTCATTGCGCAATCCATGTTGAGGCACTGAGTGACGTGCCTCAACTGGCTGCTGTTCACCGCACCGTCTCTTCTCAGTATTTGAACGGCAAATGTGAAAATTCTGCGATTTCGAATAAAAATAATCTAAAACTGGTGAAGTTAAATGGAAAATAACTTTATATTATAATCACTGGATACATATAACAATTTAATTTTTTTTTTTCTTTTTACATTTTTTTTCTTTCCATGATGGCAGGGCCATGGTCCTCACCTGTCTCTAGTGACTGCACGTCACTGGTTCACATGTACTAAAGGAAACCAAGTTATTGTATGAACTGTCCCAAAATCTCCGTGGGGGGAAAAAAAGAGCAAGATGGGGCAGAGATTTTTACTGGGGATGGGCAATATGGCTTAAAATCGATATTGTGATAGATTTATATAGAACTAATAATAAAACCATTTTAAAATGGGTTACCAAGGCTCCTAATTTAGTTTTCGACATATGCAGTAACATATTACATAACTTCCTGTCATGATCTGTGGTCTGGATCATGTTTTTTGTTATTTTCTGTTAGTTTAAAGGCCTACTGAAATGCGATTTTCTTATTTAAACGGGGATAGCAGGTCCATTCTATGTGTCATACTTGATCATTTCGCGATATTGCCATATTTTTGCTGAAAGGATCTAGTAGAGAACATCGACGATAAAGTTCACAACTTTTGGTCGCTGATGAAAAAAGCCTTGCCTGTACCGGAAGCAGCAGACGATATGCGCGTGACGTCACAGGTTGTGGAGCTCCTCACATCCGCACATTGTTTACAATCATGGCCACCAGCAGCGAGAGCGATTCGGACCGAGAAAGCGACGATTTCCCCATTAATTTGAGCGAGGATGAAAGATTCGTGGATGAGGAAAGTGAGAGTGAAGGACTAGAGGGCAGTGGGAGCGATTCAGATAGGGAAGATGCTGTGAGAGGCGGGTGGGACCTGATATTCAGCTGGGAATGACTAAAACAGTAAATAAACACAAGACATATATATACTCTATTAGCCACAACACAACCAGGCTTATATTTAATATGCCACAAATTAATCCCGCATAACAAACACCTCCCCCCTCCCGTCCATATAACCCGCCAATACAACTCAAACACCTGCACAACACACTCAATCCCACAGCCCAAAGTGCAGTTCACCTCTCCAAAGTTCATACAGCACATATATTTCCCCAAAGTCCCCAAAGTTACGTACGTGACATGCACATAGCGGCACGCACGTACGGGCAAGCGATCAAATGTTTGGAAGCGTACTCACGGTACCGTGTCTGCGCATCCAACTCAAAGTCCTCCTGGTAAGAGTCTCTGTTGTCCCAGTTCTCCACAGGCCAATGGTAAAACTTGACTGTCATCTCCGGGAATGTAAACAATGAAACACCGGCTATGTTATCCGGCACAACAGTCAGGGGTTAGATTCTACGGCGGGGGTGCATTATCCAGCACAACACCTGCCGCAATACACCGCTTCCCACCTACAGCTTTCTTCTTTGCTGTCTCCATTGTTCATTGAACAAATTGCAAAAGATTCACCAACACAGATGTCCAGAATACTGTGGAATTTTGCGATGAAAACAGACGACTTAATAGCTGGCCACCATGCTGTCCCAAAATGTCCTCCACAATCTGCGACGTCACGCGCAGGCGTCATCATACCGAGACGTTTTCAGCAAGATATTTCGCGCAAAATTTAAAATTGCACTTTAGTAAGCTAACCCGGCCGTATTGGCATGTGTTGCAATGTTAAGATTTCATCATTGATATATAAACTATCAGACTGCGTGGTCGGTAGTAGTGGGTTTCAATAGGCCTTTAACAGTACATTAAAAAGCAGAAAATAATACAGTCATAATACAATTACGTAATATGTTTCTGCATATGTCAGCAGAAAAATTAGGAGCCTTTGTAACCTGTTTTGAAATAGTTATATTATCATTCATCATTTATTTATCAATATATTGTGATTTATATGGTTCTTGCAGGAGGCTGCAATAAATATTGCGATATATCATCCATCCCTACATCTTATATGGATCTTCTTCTGCCATTGGTGGCACTTTACCCACATAAAAATCCTTTAGGAGGATAAGTTCAATCAATCAATCTATCAATGTTTATTTATATAGCCCTAAATCACAAGTGTCTCAAAGGGCTGCACAAGCCACAACGACATCCTCGGTACAGATCCCACATAAGGGCAAGGAAAAACTCACCCCAGTGGGACGTTGATGTGAATGACTATGAGAAACCTTGGAGAGGACTGTGGGTAACCCCGGGGGTTGTACAGTTGTGCAGGTGTTTTAGCATCATATGACACGGACTTGTCCAGGATATTCCACTTTTTCATCATCTTTCCATTCCCTTTCAGCACAATGTTTACAAACGCTGTCCTCCACGATGGCTTGAGTTGTGACGTTGGTGAAAAAATTTTCTACGTTTCTGTTCACTTGCTTCAATCACGCATGGAATTATGTGTTCTATCAAATGGTTGAACTTGCACTTAACATCTTACACAAATTACTCTGCTTTGCTGTGGGCTTTCGTAATATCCACTGCTAGCTAATCTCTAGGGATGATGTTTGATAAGAAATTATCGAGTTCGAGCCTATTATCGAATCCTCTTATCGAACCGATTCCTTATCGATTCTCTTATCAGATAGGTTGTTGTATATGGAAAAAAACACACAATATTTGGTTTAACAAAAGCTCACTTTTATTATATAAGAAAACAACTTAATCTAATAAATAAATAAATATTGATTGTTACGCCCCTAAAAAAATAAAATAAATACATATTGACTGTTGTTACCCAAAGTATATTAAGTGGGATTTTTCAGAAAAACAAATATATACAGTAACACAAAAACAACCTGTCTCTGTGATCACTATAGGTGTATAAATAATAATATAGTGTTAAATGAAATCAGTCCCTTGGGCACAAAACTGAAAATAATACAGCTCTCCAAAAAGTGCACTTCTGCTGCTATTTGACATAACTGTTTGTTATGATGCTTTGACATTTTTGCACTTTATTTCTTTATTGAAAGAAAATTCTATGAAGAGAAAAGTTGTTTGCAAATGTGGTTACAATGCTAAAAAATGAAAAGTTAAAGCTAAAAAAAAGAAGTACACTTTATTGAGTTAACATTATTTCTTTATAGGGGGAAAGATGTGATGTTATGAGCAAGGGAATATAACAACTACACTACCCAGCATGCAACGGGAGTGACGAGCATGCACGGTAGCCCCGAAAAGTGTTGTTGCATGTCGCCACCTGGCAGCTAAGAATGAGGTTATGAGCACGCTGTGAAAGTAAACGTCAAGAACTCAGCCAACACGCCTCGTCTGCATTATTTATAATTAGACAGACAACACATATACAGTGTGATTTTGTTTTCTTTACAAGGAAAGAAAAACTAAAGTTAGAAAAGGGAGATATGTTGTATATATGTATGTGCTGCGGTTGCTTTAAGAACGTTGCGACAGCTGCCGTAAAGGAGGTGCGTTGCTAGCCTGGTTGCAATTCCGGTTGGTCGTAAAAGTGTTGGTCATGTGTTTGTACCCTGCTCAAATCTCTCAGTAAAGTTATTCATTGGATTATACCTTTTGTTTTGAACTCTATTACACCTTCGGAGCACTTTTTCCGGTCCATTGTTTTTCCTGCTTTCGCTATCTGCGCCTAATGACTGAGCTACGTGACGTCATTTCTTGTGATGTCTCACGGGGCATTTCTGGTCGGGACGGGATTTGTTTCGGGGGATTCGAATAAAGAACCAACTATTTTTCTTTACTATAGTGGTCTCGATAACGGGTACCGGTTCTCAAAAAGGGATTCGAGTCCGAGGACTCGGTTTTTTTCTTATCGAACAACCGAGAGAATCGGTTTCGAGTATCATCCCTACTAATCTCTGCTGTAACATACACTTGTCATGCTCCATGAATTCTGATCGGGCTGGACAGCTAATTAGTTTATGAATTTATTTTCAATTAAATTATTGTCAATAGAATTTTTGAGACCTTTCAAGGAAGATATCTTAATAGAATTTAAGACATTCTAAAGCCTTAAAGGGGAACATTATCACAATTTCAGAAGGGTTAAAACCATTAAAAATCAGTTCCCAGTGGCTGATTTTTAAAAAAATGTTACCCATCACGCAATATCCCTAAAAAAAGCTTCAAAATGCCTGATTTTAACCATCGTTATATACACCCGTCCATTTTCCTGTGACGTCACATAGTGATGCCAATACAAACAAACATGGCGCATAGAACAGCAAGCTATAGCGACATTAGCTCGGATTCAGACTCGGATTTCAGCGGCTTAAGCGATTCAACAGATTACGAATGTATTGAAACGGATGGTTGTAGTGTGGAGGCAGGTAGCAAAAACGAAATTGAAGAAGAAACTGAAGCTATTGAGCCATATCGGTTTGAACCGTATGCAAGCGAAACCGACGAAAACGACACGACAGCCAGCGACACGGGAGAAAGCGAGGACGAATTAGGCGATCGCCTTCTAACGAACGATTGGTATGTGTTTGTTTGGCATTAAAGGAAACTAACAACTATGAACTAGGTTTACAGCATATGAAATACATTTGGCAACAACATGCACTTTGAGAGTGCAGACAGCCCAATTTTCATCAATTAATATATTCTGTAGACATACCCTCATCCGCGCTCTTTTCCTGAAAGCTGATCTGTCCAGTTTTGGAGTTGATGTCAGCAGGCCAGGGAAGCTAGGGTCGATATTCTTCTCTTGATCATCTTCGGTGGCATAAGGGACGGTGTGAGCCAAGACATCCAGGGGGTTTAGCTCGCTCGTCTGCGGGAACAAACTGCCGCCATTGCTTGCCGTACTACCGAGGTCCTTTGTCCCTGAATTGCTCACACACTCCGGCAGATTCAATGGGGGTCTGGCGGCAGATTTCTTTGACTTTATCGTTGGAAATGCATCTGCTTTGAGTGTCACAGGAATCCACACATTCTTGCCATCTCTGTCGTAGCATAGCTTTCGTCGGTAAAGTGTGCGGAACAAACGTCCAATTTCTTGCCACTTTCGCATCTTTGGGCCACTGGTGCAACTTGAATCCGTCCCTGTTCGTGTTGTTACACCCTCAGACAACACACCGACGAGGCATGATGTCTCCAAGGTACGGAAAACAGTCGAAAAAACGGAAAATAACAGAACTGATTTGACTCGGTGTTTGAGAAAATGGAGGATTGCTTCCCGAGAGCGAATAATAGAAAGGCGTTTAATTCGCCAAAATTCACCCATTTAGAGTTCGGAAATCGGTTAAAAAAAAAAAGGTCTTTTTTCTGCAACATCAAGGTATATATTGACGCTTACATAGGTCTGGTGATAATGTTCCCCTTTAATGACGACTGCTGCAAACCAAATTGCCCCTCGGGGACAATAAAGATTTTCTAAGTCTAAGTCTACTTGGATGAGAGACCAAACGTCTTCTAAGACAAAGTGAACAGTCCAGTTGTGATGGACTGAATGCCCTGAGAATAAAATGATATGTGCTTACTTGGACTGTGATGAAGCTGTGAGGACTCAGGTGGTTTGTCTTCATGCTCTTCAGTCTTCACAGAGACAACAGTCAGTGGAAACTTGCTGAGATCAGCCTCCTCCTGCCCTAGAAGACACTCTTCCTCCTGAGTGATCCACACTTCCTCCTCTTCCTCTTTAATGTGGGGGGGCTGCTGGACGTCTGTTGGGTAAATAAGTAAATAAGATTAAGGGAGAAGAGAAATAGTTTTTGACTGACACTATTAGTTATTAGTGTTCTCATGTGTGTTAAAAGTGTGTGGCTCAACAACCAATAAAAACACAGGAAAGACTTCATTTTGTCCCAGCCACTAAAATTACTTCAAAAGTGATACAGTGAGTAAAAAAAAAACAGGTTTGGAAATTTGAAAAAGCCTTTATAAGTACACGCCAGCATTGATCGAGGCATGCTTACCTTCACACTCACTGGTGTAAAGTGCGTAACCAATTTTTTCCATATACATGTCAGCCTACTAAACCTAAACCTTATCTCTAACCTTAACCTCGTAAGGCATACTCCTAACAACAATGTAAGAAATAAAAAAAATAGTCATTGCAAAACTCCTTACAAACAGTCATAATATGTTTTTGTCATCACATGAAATGTCATCCATTTTCTACCGCGTGTCCCCTTTTGGGGTCGAGGGGGGTGCTGGAGCCTATCTCAGCTTCATTCGGGCGGAAGGCGGTGTACACCCTGGACAAGTCACCACCTCCTCGCAGAGCCAACACAGATAGACAGACAACATTCACACACTAGGGACCATTTAGTGTTGCCAATCAACCTATCCCCAAGTGCATGTCTTTGGAGGTGGGAGGAAGCCAGAGTACCCAGAGGGAACCCACGCAGTCACGGGGAGAACATGCAAACTCCACACAGAAAGATCCCAAGCCCAGGATCGAACCCAGGACCTTTGTATTGTGAGGCACATGCACTAACCCCTGTACCACCATGCTGCCATTATATGAAATGTTTTTCTTTATTTTTTAGTGATTTTGTTGGCAGGACCAAAAGGAACTCTTACCAAAACATGTTTTACTATGTGGTGTTTTTATGGAGTATCTCCATCAACAATTCCTCTTTAGAGCACAACTCCCACATTCACTTGGAGACCATCTACGACACGCTGAAGGAAAGTCAGTCACCTTTATGTTCTTTTCGTAAATCAACTGTTGACTACTTTGTTTATTGAAAGATGATTGACAATAAATGTTTACTTTCGCTTATTGATGCATGTAGGTCAGAATCAGGAAGTGAAATTAGCCATGAAACTATGAATTATATTGGTTACAATGTATAATATATTTGGTGACAGTGTGAGTTTTGTGTAAACACGTTGATACACCCATCCATCCAATTTCCTACCGCTTGTCCCTTTCGGGGTCGCGGGGATACAGAGGAACATCAACCTCATAATAATTGTGTCTGAAACTAGCTCATTTTCATGCCCACCATACAATTCACCTTCCTATAGACAACGTATTTAAGAATAGTGTTAATAAATAAATACAACGTTAGTAAAGATGTGAGAGTAAGAAGTAAACAAACCTGTTGTGTGTAACACAACTTGATGTTTCTTGAAAACAGCGTCCAGTAGTTGATGTTGTCGCTCCTTCTCCTCTTTTGTTGGACAAAGTTCCTCCTCGTACTCTGCTATCGTTCTTTCGCACATTTTCACACAATCACAACACTTTACACTCACACTTGATCTCTGCTTAGCGATGTGTTTTCATCACTTCCGCCTCTCTTTGTTAGCGGCTAACACGCTAAGCTAACTAGCACGCTAAGCTAGCACGGGAAGCGGCAGAGTGACAGATGTATCCGAATTTCAACAGTTATAAACGATATATACTGTATTAAACAGCATATTGATTAAGAAAATAACACTATAATAACCATAATAACGTTTTCTCCATCAAACGCCATTTTGCGTTTCTTCGTCTTGTTTTGTTCACGCATAGTTTTGTCAGATCTCGCGAGAGAAACGAGCAACCGGCGCCACTTCCTCTTCTTCTTCTTCTTCTTACCGAGAGTTTGCAGCCATGGCTTGACATGTTTATACCGCCACCTACCGGACTGTAGAATGTAGTGTGGGCCATAGGACAGAAGGAGGAAAACCCGTTAAGAACCTGTGGAGGGCAGCAATACGCCTACAACAGGCCTGGGCATTTATTTTGGACTCGAGGGGCCACATATAGAGAAAAAAATGTGTCTGGGGGCCGGTATATCTATTTTTAGGAACACTAATACAAAACCTCACAATAATGTCTGATTGAATGCTAAAAATGTTATGACAGACCGCCTTAAAAAACGGAATTTTACATTTTTTTACTGAATGAGACACCCAGAAACATACTTGCCAACCCTGGCGAATTTTCCGGGAGACTCCCGAAATACAGCGCCTCACCCGGAAACGTCCCGGGACAAATATTCTCCCGAAACTCTCACGATTTTCAGCCGGAGCTGGAGGGGGCGTGGCGGACCTGAGTGAGGACAGCCTTTTTTCACGACGGGAGGACAACAGGGTGACAAGAACTAAATCATCCAGACTAGAGATACATTGTATTATTATGTTTATCTAACCTAAAAATAAATATATTTATTAATTAAAAAAAATTTAAAAAAAAGAATACATTTTTACTATATTTTGCTAAAAACATCAAAATTAATTGTATTTTTATTTGTATTTTTTCCTGACTCCTTATTACATCCAGCCATAGAATTATACATTAAAATAAACATATTTGAAAAAATTAATTTTAAATTATCATAATAATTCATTTAAAATGACCATATTTAATTATTAAAATAATTGCTTGTTTATCAACAACTTTAGCATTTTATTCCTCACATTTTGAAGCTCTCAGAAGCCAAGTTATGTTATATTCCTTAATATTTATTTATGCAAGTTTGAAGTATCAATTATCTAAACACAGTTTTGTTTGCATATTTTCAGGATATATATATATATATGTACACATGTATGAAATACTTGACTTGGTGAATTCTAGCTGTCAATATACTCCTCCCCTCTTAACCACGCCCCGCACCACCCCGACCACGCCCCACACCCCATAGATTTCTTTTTTTTGGAAGAAATGTTTAGAGTTAAGTTCATCAATCCAGATGGATCTCTATTACAATCCCCAAAGAGGGGACTTTAAGTTGATGATTACTTCTATGTGTAGAAATCTTTATTTATAATTGAATCACTTGTTTATTTTTCAACAAGTTTTTAGTTATTTCTATCTTTTTTTCCAAATAGTTCAAGAAAGACCACTACAAATTAGCAATATTTTGCACTGTTATACAATTTAATAAATCAGAAACTGATGACATAGTGCTGTATTTAACTTCTTTATGTCTGTTTTTCAACCAAAAATGCTTTGCTCTGATTAAGGGGTACTTGAACTAAAAAAATGTTCACAGGGGGTACATCACTGAAAAAAGTTTGAGAACCACTGATTTAAGGGATACTGGGGGTTAGGAAAAGGGGGGTTAAAAGATTGAGCAGCAAAGATGGGGTGCTGAGTGTACATTTATGTTAAATTAAATGAACTTTTTTATTTTAGCAAATGGCTGCAATGAAAAAGAGTGAACAATTTAGAGGGGTCCGAATACTTTCCGTACCCACTGTAATTACGGCATGTTTACTGTGATGCTTAGCTCGTCTGTTGATCAATGTGCATTGTCCTTGTTACGAACTGGTCAAGGGGGTGACCGGAATGCAGAGACGGGAGGCAAGTTTGAATAACAAAAAATGAATACATTTAATAAGTCCAAAAAGTGTAACAAAAAGCGATGGGGCAGAAATGCACACCATGAATACTAACTAAAACAGGTTCCTCAGTGGTCGACAGGGGAAAAAAACAGGGAGCACTCAGCACAGCATAATGTCCTTGCTGCTTTAAGGAGGCTGGGAAACAAACACAACAAAGTTAGAAATAACAGGACTAAGGAAAAATAACGTACCAGGACTGACGAGGCGAAGTAGGCGCATGCACGTGGGAGGTGCAGGATAAAATAACCGGCAAGACCCAGCTGTGGGTGACGAGCTTAAATACTCCTCTGAAGAAATAGGTTGCAGGTGTGCCTTAGTGTCCGCCCCTCGCTGGAGACTAATGAGCTGAGGAAACAAATCACAATAAAAGAGAAGGCAGGGAAATAAAAACACAACAGTCCTAATCAAATAACGTTATTGTATTCAATTCAATTGAACTTCAATGCCCACCCAAAACAGCAGGTGTGGCACCCGGGCAACGAAGCCGCCGGGCCAAGCCAGTGGGAGCTCACAGACGCGCCCGGCCGAGGACAAGGCACAGGAGAACCCGGAGGCAACTTGCCCTCAAGCTAGCGTGAGACCACATTCCACACGGGCAGAAGGAAGGTGGGACACCCCACTGGAGGGTCCCAGAGATTCCCTCATCAGGTACGACTCGAACCCCAGGAGAGCACGGCGGTGCCACACTACCCAGTACAGAATGTCCAACACGAGGCCAAGGGAACCACTCACCTCACCCTTATGCTGATCCCAACAATGGAGATGGGGCACTCAGCAGCCGCCCCAGCGGAGCCTCCTCCCAAAATTAAAGAAAATAGTTATAAAATAAAAAACACCTACACTGTAAAAAAAAAAATTCTGTAAAAAAACGGTCATCTACTGGCAGCTACGGCTGCCAAACGAAAGCCATAAAATTAAAGTAAAAAATTGTAAACCAAATAATGATCAAAAACATTATAAATAATAAATAAATTATTATTTATTAAATTCAATAATAATAATAAATTAAATCATTATTTATTTATCATTTAAAAACATTATATTTACAGAAATTTTCATGAAACGTTTTGCGGAAAAATATCGTAATTTACCAGATTTGTACTAAATTATTAAGATCAACCACCTTTAATAAAGTGACGATGCAAACAGTTCTGCAGAAAAATACCTTTATTCTACAGAGTTTTCCCAAATTATTACGATCAAACGCCTTTAATGAAGTGACAATGCTGGCAGTTCCACAGCAAAAATACCATTATTTTACAGATTTTTTCTGAATTGTTAAGATCAACCACCTTTAATAAAGTGACGATGCAGAAAAATACCTTTAGTCTAGATTGTTAGTATGGACATAGACTTTTATATAACTAGCTAGATATTTAATGAAAAATAATTACTGTAATTTTACATGAATTTGAAAGTAATTTAAGAAAACCGAAAAAGGTATGTATAATTATTTTGGTATTTTTCTGTAAAAAAAAAAAAGGAATATACATAGTTTGTCATTACTGGCATATTACTTAAAATAACAGGCGGATTGTTTGTTTACAGATAATGTCTTCAATTCTACAGTTTTATAAACTATTTAAAAAAAATAGAAAAATTACAGTAAAAATTTAGAGTAAATTAACCATACATTTTTTATTTATTTTTACAGTGTATGGCAGGGGTGCTCATTACGTCGATCGCGAGCTACCGGTCGATCGCGGAGGGTGTGTCAGTCGATCACCAGCCAGGCATTAAAAAAATAGTCCTAAAAATGAGCGATCATAAATCTTCACTATGACGTCACTTTCGTCACTTGATTGACATTCACGGCACCCGAGGGTCTTCTGAGATGATGCTGACTGCTGCCAGCTCAATAAAATTACCGACTGGAAGGCGAGAAACACTTTATTTCAACAGACTCTGGCGCCGTACCTGTCGTCAAAACTCCAAAGACCGACTGCACAGTTGCACAATAAAAGCTCTGCTTCATCCTGCCTGCGCTAACAAAATAAGAGTCTCAGAAAGCTGGCGTGCACAAGCTAGCAAGCTACGGAGTTTGCCGCCAATGTATTTCTTGTGAAGTGTATACAAAGGAGTACGGAAGCTGGACAAATAAGATGCCAAAAACCAACCACTTTTATGTGGTATTGGACAGAAAGGAGGACTTTATTTCTCCTCCATTCGAAAATGCGGACGTTATCAGCACCACTGTCTGATTCCAATCCCTGCAAGTAATCAGAATCAGGTAATACACCAATTTATATTCTTGTCTTCATGAAAGAAAGGAATCTATATGTGTTAAACATGCTTGTATTATCTTTAAACACCATTAACTTATTAACAATATTAACTATATGTGTTAAACATGCTTGTATTATCTTTAAACACCTTTAACTTGTAAACAATATTAACTATATGTGTTAAACATGCTTGTATTATCTTTAACCACCTTTAACTTATTAACAATATTAACTATATGTGTTAAACATGCTTGTATTATATTCAAACACCTTTAACTTGTTAACAATATTAACTATATGTGTTAAACATGCTTGTATTATCTTTAAACACCTTTAACTTATTAACAATATTAACTATATGTGTTAAACATGCTTGTATTATCTTTAAACACCTTTAACTTGTTAACAATATTAACTATATGCGTTAAACATGCTTGTATTATCTTTAAACACCTTTAACTTGTTAACAATATTAACTATATGTGTTAAACATGCTTGTATTATCTTTAACCACCTTTAAGTTGTTAACAATATTAACTACCGGTATATGCCTTAAACATGCTTGTATTATCTTTAAACACCTTTTACTTGTTAACAATATTAACTATATGTGTTAAACATGCTTGTATTATCTTTAAACACCTTTAACTTGTTAACAATATTAACTATATGTGTTAAACATGCTTGTATTATCATTAAACACCTTTAACTTATTAACAATATTAACTATCGGTGTTAAACATGCTTGCATTATCTTTAAACACCTTTAACTTGTTAACAATATTAATTATATGTATTAAACATACTTGTATTATCATTAAACACCTTTAATTTATTAACAATATTAACTATATGTGTTAAACATGCTTGCATTATCAATAAACACCTTTAACTTGTTAACAAAAACATATATTTCATAAATAAGTAAATATAAATTATATATATGAATGAGGTAGATCCCCACGACTTGATCAATTGAAAAGTAGCTCGCCTGCAGAAAAAGTGTGTGATAAAAAGTGTGTGATAAGAAAAAGGAAAAATATATACACAAACACACTCTCCTGAAAAGAGAGTCAAAATGATTGAATATAAAAATAAATAAACAATAAAAAGGAGATGCCATTGAGACCCACGGGCGCACTATACCAGCAGCACAGTCACGTGCCACACCGAGGCACCACAACAGGGGACCCATGGGGACTCGACCCAGCAGGCCCCCACCAAGCAGGGCACCCACAACGTAGACGAAATGACTCCTCTGTATGCTGCTGGTATGTAAATATGCTTTATTCTTTCCTCAGGCAAGATAGCTCAGCTTTACACTGTATAAATATTAAATAGAACAAACTACACACAAGCAATACTTACTGTACCAATAGTTGAAGCATACATTGGTTGTTGCATAAAGGTCTGGGGAAATACACCACAATACCAATCACAACACAACATTCATATTACAAAAAGAGTAATAAAGATAACAGAATAGAGACCCAACAAATGATTCATAGAGTCAAACATTTTAAAAATAAATGACACACATATGATGCTCAAATGATGTATGACGTAAAGAAAATTCTTCCAGAAGTGGCTCAGAAGATGTTGAACTAATTTATGTGTACTCACAAGCAAAGGAATGAACACATGTAAAACAAATATGAATATCATATAAAGAAAGTCATCTACGGGATTATTTAGTTAGAAATGACAATATGTAACACTTCATTTGCAAGATCAACACATTACTATAAGTATACACAAAACATCTTCATTGTATGTAACAAATGTTTTGTACGGTTTTTATTTTAAAATGAATGAAAAGCAATTAATATACGGGTAGTAAAAGTAAACTAATGCTTCAGTCTACATCTTTTGAAGGAAAACTGTGTTGTTTAGACTTTGAATATTTGCACACAATGTTGTGTATTAATGCATGAACTAAAACCACACATCTCATCTATACAGAAGGGTATATGAACGAGATCCAGTTACCATCAAAAGTCAACATTAAAGGGGAACATTATCACAATTTCAGAATTGTTAAAACCATTAAAAATCAGTTCCCAGTGGCTTATTATATTTTTTCGAAGTTTTTTTCAAAATTTTACCCATCACGCAATATCCCTAAAAAAAGCTTCAAAGTGCCTGATTTTAACCATCGTTATAAACACCCGTCCATTTTCCTGTGACGTCACATAGTGAAGCCAACACAAACAAACATGGCGGAAAGAACAGCAAGCTATAGCGACATTAGCTCGGATTCAGACTCGGATTTCAGCGGCTTAAGCGATTCAACAGATTACGCATGTATTGAAACGGATGGTTGTAGTGTGGAGGCAGGTAGCGAAAACGAAATTGAAGAAGAAACTGAAGCTATTGAGCCATATCGGTTTGAACCGTATGCAAGCGAAACCGACAGGACAGCCAGCGACACGGGAGAAAGCGAGGACGAATTCGGCGATCGCCTTCTAACCAACGATTGGTATGTGTTTGTTTGGCATTAAAGGAAACTAACAACTATGAACTAGGTTTACAGCATATGAAATACATTTGGCAACAACATGCACTTTGAGAGTGCAGACAGCCCAATTTTCATCAATTAATATATTCTGTAGACATACCCTCATCCGCGCTCTTTTCCTGAAAGCTGATCTGTCCAGTTTTGGAGTTGATGTCAGCAGGCCAGGAAAGCTAGGGTCGATAATCTTCTCTTGATCATCTTCGGTGGCATAAGGGACGGTGTGAGCCAAGACATCCAGGGGGTTTAGCTCGCTCGTCTGCGGGACCAAACTGCCGCCATTGCTTGCCGTGCTACCGAGGTCCTTTGTCCCTGAATTGCTCACACACTCCGGCAGATTCAATGGGGGTTTGGCGGCAGATTTCTTTGACTTTATAGTTGGAAATGCATCTGCTTTGAGTGTCGCAGGATATCCACACATTCTTGCCATCTCTGTCGTAGCATAGCTTTCGTCGGTAAAGTGTGCGGAACAAACGTCCAATTTCTTGCCACTTTCGCATCTTTGGGCCACTGCTGCAACTTGAATCCGTCCCTGTTCGTGTTGTTACATCCTCCGACAACACACCGACGAGGCATGATGTCTCCAAGGTACGGAAAACAGTCGGAAAAACGGAAAATAACAGAGCTGATTTGACTCGGTGTTTGAGAAAATGGCGGATTGCTTCCCGATGTGACGTCATCGTTCCGAGAGCAAATATTAGAAAGGCGTTTGATTCGCCAAAATTCACCCATTTAGAGTTCGGAAATCGGTTAAAAAAATATATGGTCTTTTTTTCTGCAACATCAAGGTATATATTGACGCTTACATAGGTCTGGTGATAATGTTCCCCTTTAAAGACTGATTTTTTGTATTCCTGCAGCATCATTTGCTGCCGCTGTTCTCACCAGCACACTTGTGTTTCTTACACTGGTACTTATAAGAGAATCCTTCACCACACAAATTGCAACTCAACACTTTCTCTCCAGTGTGTATTCTCATGTGTGTTACAAGCTTCGATTGGTCAGCAAAGCTTTTATTGCAACCTGAACAGGAATACAGTTTTTCACCGTTGTGCTGTCTCATATGTATTTTCAAACACTGGCTCTGATTAAAATCCTTGAAGCAAATTGGACAGGAAAAGGGTTTTTCTCCGGTGTGTAGTCTCATGTGTACTTTCAAGTTCTGACTTTGTATAAAACCTTTACCACAGATTGAACATGAAAAATGTTTTGCTCCAGTGTGTATTCCCATGTGACCTTTCAAGTGTTGGCTTTGTTTAAAACCTTTACCGCAGACCGCGCACAAAAAAGATTTTTCTCCGGTGTGTATCCTGGTGTGTATTGTCAAATCTGCCTTCCGGGAGAAGCTTTTACTACAAACTGAGCACGTGAACGGTTTATCTCCAGTGTGTTTTGTCATGTGCCTTTTCAAAACACTATCTTGAACAAAACTTTTACCACAGACTGGACATAAACAATTTTTTTCCCCAGTGTGTATTTTCATGTGTACTTTCAGGTGACTCGGGTATCTAAAGGTTTTGTCGCAGTGAGGACACGTCAGGTGTGTGTTGTCAGTGTGACATGTCTTATCATCTTTAGAGTCTTCATCATCAGTGTCAGGAGAGTGTGACGTTGTGTCCTCACTATCTGATAGTGGAGCTAAGAGCTTGTCTGCTTGTGATCCTCCACAGTGGTCTCCATCAGCTTCTGTTGAGCTGCTGCTTGGAGGCTCCGCCTCTCTCTTCTCCTCACTTTCACCTTTGACCTCATCACCTTCACTCTTCACAATGACAATAGTAACTGGCAAATTGGTGACATCAACCTCCTGACTGATGATGTGCTCCTCCTCTTCCTCTTTAATGTAAGCAGCCTGTGGCTCATTTTCTTCTTCCTCTTCTTTAATGTGTGAGGGATGTGTCTCCTCCTCTTCCTCTTTAAACTGGGGTGGCTCTAATCCCACTTGCCTCATCCCGGAGGTCCCCTCATTCTGATGTTCTTCATAGACATCTGCAGGAGACACACATGCTTTAGAAAAGATAATGTCTCTGACGATCAATCAATCAATCAATGTTTACTTATAAAGCCCTAAATCACGAGTGTCTCAAAGGGCTGCACAAGCCTCAACGACATCCTCGGCTCAGATCCCACATCAAGGCAAGAAAAAAACTCAACCCAATGGGATGACAATGAGAAACCTTGGAGGGGACCGCAGATGTGGGGACCCCCTCCCTGTTAGACCGGTGCAATGGACGTCGAGTGGATCTAGCATAATATTGTGAGAGTCCAGTACATAGTGGATCTAACATAATAGTGAGAGAGTCCAGTCCATAGTGGATCTAACATAATAGTGTGAGAGTCCAGTCCATAGTGGATCTAACATAGTGAGAGAGTCCAGTCCATAGTGGATCTAGCATAATAGTGAGAGTCCAGTCCATAGTGGATCTAACATAATAGTGTGAGAGTCCAGTTCATAGTGGATCTAACATAATAGTGAGAGAGTCCAGTCCATAGTGGATCTAACATAATAGTGTGAGAGTCCAGTCCATAGTGGATCTAACATAATAGTGAGAGTCCAGTCCATAGTGGATCTAACATAATAGTGTGAGAGTCCAGTCCATAGTGGATCTAGCATAATATTGTGAGAGTCCAGTACATAATGGATCTAACATAATAGTGAGAGTCCAGTCCATAGTGGATCTAACATAATAGTGTGAGAGTCCAGTCCATAGTGGATCTAACATAATAGTGTGAGAGTCCAGTCCATAGTGTATCTAACATAATATTGTGAGAGTCCAGTCCATAGTGGATCTAACATAATAGTGTGAGAGTCCAGTCCATAGTGGATCTAGCATAATATTGTGAGAGTCTAGTCCATAGTGGATCTAACATAATAGTGTGAGAGTCCAGTCCATAGTGGATCTAACATAATATTGTGAGAGTCCAGTCCATAGTGGATCTAACATAATAGTGTGAGAATCCAGTCCATGGTGGATCTAACATAATAGTGAGAGAGTCCAGTCCATAGTGGATCTAACATAATAGTGAGAGAGTCCAGTCCATAGTGGATCTAATATAATAGTGTGAGAGTCCAGTCCATAGTGGATCTAACATACTAGTGAGAGTCCAGTCCATAGTGGATCTAACATAATAGTGTGAGAGTCCAGTCCATGGTGGATCTAACATAATAGTGAGAGAGTCCAGTCCATAGTGGATCTAACATAATAGTGTGAGAGTCCAGTCCATAGTGGATCTAACATACTAGTGAGAGTCCAGTCCATAGTGGATCTAACATAATAGTGTGAGAGTCCAGTCCATAGTGGATCTAACATATGTGTTGTAAAAATGTACTTCCGCATCTGTTCCTGACACATGCGTTTCGGGATGGCTGCTCCGGAAACAAACCCCGCTCACTCTGCTTTATTCCTGGTCTGAGTTGCTTTGACATAGATTACCGTAATAACTCCTATAACACTCAAAAGTGCAGATTTCAACCATTGAAATACTTTCTATATCTCAAGACTTACGGTCATTTAAAAACAGCACAGATATGTCATAATGGCGGCTACAGTTTTGATGTTAAAGGTCTAAAAGAATTATGTAGAACGTCCGGTGGGCCGGATTGAAAATCTTAATGGGCCGCGCGTCTGGTTTAGTCCAACAGATGTTATGGCTGGCCACCAAGGTCGACTTAAAGGGGAACATTATCACCAGACCTATGTAAGCGTCAATATATACCTTGATGTTGCAGAAAAAAGACCATATCAATCAATCAATCAATCAATCTTTATTTATATAGCCCTAAATCACAAGTGTCTCAAAGGGCTGCACAAGCCACAACGACATCCTCGGTACAAAGCCCACATACGGGCAAGGAAAAACTCACCCCAGTGGGACGTCGATGTGAATGACTATGAGAATATGTTTTTTAACCGATTTTCGAACTCTAAATGGGTGAATTTTGGCGAATTAAACGCCTTTCTATTATTCGCTCTCGGGAAGCAATCCGCCATTTTCTCAAACACCGAGTCAAATCAGCTCTGTTATTTTCCGTTTTTTCGACTGTTTTCCGTACCTTGGAGACATCATGCCTCGTCGGTGTGTTGTCGGAGGGTGTAACAACACGAACAGGGACGGATTCAAGTTGCACCAGTGGCCCAAAGATGCGAAAGTGGCAAGAAATTGGACGTTTGTTCCGCACACTTTACCGACGAAAGCTATGCTACGACAGAGATGGCAAGAATGTGTGGATATCCTGCGACACTCAAATCAGATGCATTTCCAACGATAAAGTCAAAGAAATCTGCCGCCAGACCCCCATTGAATCTGCCGGAGTGTGTGAGCAATTCAGGGACAAAGGACCTCGGTAGCACGGCAAGCAATGGCGGCAGTTTGTTCCCGCAGACGAGCGAGCTAAACCCCCTGGATGTCTTGGCTCACACCGTCCCTTATGCCACCGAAGATGATCAAGAGAAGAATATCCACCCTAGCTTCCCTGGCCTGCTGACATCAACTCCAAAACTGGACATATCAGCTTTCAGGAAAAGAGCGCGGATGAGGGTATGTCTACAGAATATATTAATTGATGAAAATTGGGCTGTCTGCACTCTCAAAGTGCATGTTGTTGCCAAATGTATTTCATATGCTGTAAACCTAGTTCATATTTGTTAGTTTCCTTTAATGCCAAACAAACACATACCAATAGTTGGTTAGAAGGCGATCGCCGAATTCGTCCTCGCTTTCTCCCGTGTCGCTGGCTGTCGTGTCTTTTTCGTCGGTTTCGCTTGCATACGGTTCAAACCGAGATGGCTCAATAGCTTCAGTTTCTTCTTCAATTTCATTTTCGCTACCTGCCTCCACACTACAACCATCCGTTTCAATACATGCGTAATCTGTTGAATCGCTTAAGCCGCTGGAATCCGAGTCTGAATCCGAGCTAATGTCGCTATAGCTTGCTGTTCTTTCCGCCATGTTTGTTTGTGTTGGCTTCACTATGTGACGTCACAGGAAAATGGACGGGTGTTTATAACGATGGTTAAAATCAGGCACTTTGAAGCTTTTTTTTTAGGGATATTGCGTGATGGGTAAAATTTTGAAAAAAACTTCGAAAAATATAATAAGCCACTGGGAACTGATTTTTAATGGTTTTAACCATTCTGAAATTGTGATAATGTTCCCCTTTAACATAGTCTCAAGCTCCACTCAAAATGAACCGGTGGTTCTTGTAAATCCTTATGCACCCAATTGGGATGATGAGGCATTTGCTCAGAGAGTATTTTCTCTCCTACCAGTCGTACTCTTTGTCATATCCACCTTAGTCTGACACGTTCTTACTCCCAATTGTTCACAAACTACACCTAAATGTACATTTAAAATTAATAGATATAAATAAGTTATCAGTATTGGTCTTAAGGAGCAGGACGTTATCAGTATACATCTCCACCTTTAGTCATAAGTGTGGTCCCTGGATGAACATGTGTTACAAACATTGTATTAGATCAGTGTTTTTCAACCTTTTTTGAGCCAAGGCACATTTTTTTTCATAAAAAAAATACGGAGGCACACCACCGGCAGAAAAGGTTAAACAATGAAACTCCACCAGGTTGTTGTGCCTTATTTTGAGTTTGTTGTTGTTTCCTGTGTGTTGTGCTTTGTTGGTGTTCTCCTGTAGCAGCTTCACACCTTCCTTTGAGTGCTATTGCCCGCTCCTGCTTTGTTTTCGCAATCAAGACTATTTAAATTGTGCATACGCTCTCCTTCTCTGTGGGGACATTATTGATTGTCCTGTCATGTACGGGATGTGCTTTGTGAACGTCGTTTTTGCTCCACACGCTGTAAGTTTTTGCTGTCGTCCAGCATTCTGTGTTTGTTGACTTTGTAGCCAGTTCAGTTTAACTTTTGTTTTACATAGCCATCCCTATGCTTCAGTGCCTTTTCCTAGCGGGACTTGCCTTGTTATTTTTTGGTTTAAGCGTTACATACCTTTTTACCTGCACGCTGTCTCCCGCTGTGCTCGGCATATTGGGATCACGACAAACCATCCTCGACGCGTTCCGACTTCTACAAAGCAATGAACTACCTGCTGCCACCTACTGGTATGGAGTATTACAAGATTACCCTGCCAAACTCTACACAGCACAGGCAATAGACAACGGCACATTATTATGATTATTGATTTGCAAAAAATATTTTTTGGACCAATTAGGTGAAGTTGCATAATTTCCCACGGCACACCAGACAATATCTCACGACACAGTGGTTGAAAATCACTGTATTAGATGATATGTGGATGTTGTGCTTACTTGGACTGTGATGAAGCTGTGAGGACTCAGGTGGTTTGTCTTCATGGTCTTCAGTCTTCACAGAGACAACAGTCAGTGGAAACTTGGTGAGATCAGCCTCCTCTTGCCCTAGCAGACACTCTTCCTCCTGACTGATCCACACTTCCTCCTCTTCCTCTTTAACGTGGTGGGGCTGTGGCCCCTCCTCTTCCTCTTTAACAGGAAGGGAGTGTGCATTTTCCTCTTTATTATGAGGGGGCTTCTGGATGCCTGTTGGGTAAATAGGTTATTCATGTTAGGCAAGAAAAGTACCGTATTTTCCGCACTATAAGGCGCACCGGATTATTAGCCGCACCTTCTATGAATTACATATTTCATAATTTTGTCCACCAATAAGCCGCCCCGGACTAAAAGCCGCGCCTACGCTGCGCTAAAGTGAATGTCAAAAAAACGCTGCGCTAAAGTGAATGTCAAAAAAACAGTCAGATAGTTCAGTCAAACTTTAATAATATATTGAAAACCAGCGTTCTAACAACTCTGTCCCAAAATGTACGCAAATGTGCAATCACAAACATAGTAAAATTCAAAATGGTGTAGAACAATAGCAACATAATGTTGCTCGAACGTTAATGTCACAACACACAAAATAAACATAGCGCTCACCTTCTGAAGTTATTCTTCATTCGTAAATCCTTCGAATTCTTCGTCTTCGGTGTCCGAATTGAAAAGTTGGGCGAATACGGGATCCAAAATGGCCGGTTCCGTCTCGTCGAAGTCACCGGAGTCAGTGTCACTGTTGTCCAGCAGTTCTGTGAATCCTGCCTTCCGGAAAGGTCGGACCACAGTTGTGACCGAAACTATCTGCCCAGGCATTTACGATCCACTGGCAGATGTTGGCGTATGTCGACCGGCGCTATCTGCCCGTCTTAGTGAAGGTGTGTTCGCCTTCGGAGCTGTGTGAAAAAAGCCACCCGGCCTCTTCGCGTAAACTTCCCTTAACCACTCGCTCATCTTTTCTTCATCCATCCATCCCTTCGAGTTAGCTTTTATGATGACGCCGGCTGGAAAGGTCTCTTTTGGATGGGTGGAAGTTAGCATGGCAAGCTAGAACCACAGTGAAGGATGACTTCTCATTCCCTGTGGAGCGAATATTCACCGTACGTGCTCCCGTTCCACAGTGCGGTTCAGTTGCTGTGAAATACGGTAGTAATCCGTGTGCGGATGGAGAGATTGCGTCTTTTTATGAACCGGATCGTTTTGTAGGAGCCATTTTGTGGTCTTTACAGATGTAAACAGGAAATGAAACGTACGGTGATATCCGCGCGTTTTTTCTTCTTCTTCCGGGGGCGGGTGAAGCGCTTCCTGTTCTATGGGGGCGGGTGAAGCGCTTCCTGTTCTATGGGGGCGAGTGCTTTCCTTGGCGGTTGCTTGCGTAGAAGAAGAAGCGCTTCCTGTTCTACCGGGAAAAAAGATGGCGGCTGTTTACCGAAGTTGCGAGACCGAAACTTTATGAAAATGAATCGTAATAAAGCGCACCGGGTTATTAGGCGCACTGTCAGCTTTTGAGAAAAATTGTGGTTTTTAGGTGCGCCTTATAGTGCGGAAAATACGGTAGTAGTTTTTTAACTGACACTGAGATTGTGTGTTCTCATGTGTGTTAAAGCAGTGTTTTTCAACCACTGTGAGATACAGTCTGGTGTGCCGTGGGAGATTATCTAATTTCACCTATTTGGTTTTTTTTTGCAAACCAGTAATTATAGTCTGCAAATGATGTGTTGTTGTTGAGTGTCGGTGCTGTCTAGAGCTCGGCAGAGTAACCGTGTAATACTCTTCCTTGTCGGTAGGTGGCAGCCGGTAGCTAATTGCTTTGTAGATGTCGGAAACAGCGGTAGGCAGTGTGCAGGTAAAAAGGTGTCTAATGCTTAAACCAAATATTAAAAAAAGGTGAGTGCCCCTGAGAAAAGGCATTGAAGCTATGCAGAATGAAACTAAAACTGAACTGGCTACAAAGTCAACAAAAACAGAATGCTGGACGACATAAATAATGTAAATAATTCAATGTATATACTCTGATGATTAACTTGTGTGATGACTGTATTATGATGATAGTATATATTTGTACCATGAATTGATTAACGTGGACTCCGACTTAAACAAGTTGAAGAACTTATTGTTGAACTTATTATTTAGTGGTCAATTGTACGGAATATGCGATGTACTGTGCAATCTACTAACAGAAAGTTTACATTTTCAAAGGCTCTTTACAACACACTAGATCAGGGGTGCTCATTACGTCGATCGCGAGCTACCGGTCGATCTCGGAGGGTGTGTCAGTCGATCGCCAGCCAGGCATTAGAAAAATAGTCCTAAAAATGAGCGATCATAAATCTTCACTATGACGTCACTTTCGTCACTTGATTGACATTCACGGCACCCGAGTGTCTTCTGAGATGACGCTGGCTGCTGCCAGCTCATTAAAATTACCAACAGGAAGGCGAGAAACACTTTATTTCAACAGATTCTGGCGCCGTATCTGTCGTCAAAACTCCAAAGACCGACTGCACAGTTGCACAATAAAAGCTCTGCTTCATCCTGCCTGCGCTAACAAAATAAGAGTCTCAGAAAGCTGGCGTGCACAAGCTAGCAAGCTACGGTGTTTGCCGCCAATGTATTTCTTGTGAAGTGTATACAGAGGAGTATGGAAGCTGGATGAATAAGATGCCAAAAACCAACCACTTTCATGTGGTATTGGACAGAAAGGAGGATTTTTTTTCTCCTACATTCGAAAATGCGGACGTTATCAGCACCACTGTCTGATTCCAATCAATGCAAGTCATCAGAATCAGTTAATACACCAACTTATATTCTTGTCTTCATGAAAGAAAGGAATCTATATGTGTTAAACATGCTTGTATTATCTTTAAACACCTTTAACTTATTAACAATATTAACTATATGTGTTAAACATGCTTGTATTATCATTAAGCACCTTTAACTATATGTGTTAAACATGCTTGTATTATCTTTAAACACCTTTAACTTGTTAACAATATTAACTATATGTATTAAACATGCTTGTATTATCTTTAAACACCTTTAACTTATTAACAATATTAACTGTGTTAAACATGCTTGTATTATCATTAAACACCTTTAACTTATTAACAATATTAACTATGTGTTAAACATGCTTGTATTATCTTTAAACACCTTTAACTTATTAACAATATTAACTATATGTGTTAAACATGCTTGTATTATCATTAAACACTTTTAACTTATTAACAATATTAACTGGATGTGTTAAACATGCTTGTATTATCATTAAACACCTTTAACTTATTAACAATATTAACTATATGTGTTAAACATGCTTGTATTATCATTAAACACCTTTAACTATATGTGTTAAACATGCTTGTATTATCTTTAAACACCTTTAGCTTGTTAACAATATTAACTATATGTATTAAACATGCTTGTATTATCTTTAAACACCTTTAACTTATTAACAATATTAACTGTGTTAAAGATGCTTGTATTATCATTAAACACCTTTAACTTATTAACAATATTAACTATGTGTTAAACATGCTTGTATTATCTTTAAACACCTTTAACTTATTAACAATATTAACTATGTGTGTTAAACATGCTTGTATTATCATTAAACACTTTTAACTTATTAACAATATTAACTGGATGTGTTAAACATGCTTGTATTATCATTAAACACCTTTAACTTGTTAACAATATTAACTATATGTGTTAAACATGCTTGTATTATCTTTAAACACCTTTAACTTGTTAACAATATTAACTATATGTATTAAACATGCTTGTATTATCATTAAACACCTTTAATTTATTAACAATATTAACTATATGTGTTAAACATGCTTGCATTATCATTAAACACCTTTAACTTGTTAACAATATTAACTATATGTGTTAAACATGCTTGTATTATCTTTAAACACCTTTAACTTGTTAACAATATTAACTATATGTATTAAACATGCTTGTATTATCATTAAACACCTTTAATTTATTAACAATATTAACTATATGTGTTAAACATGCTTGCATTATCATTAAACACCTTTAACTTGTTAACAATATTAACTATATGTGTTAAACATGCTTGTATTATCTTTAAACACCTTTAACTTGTTAACAATATTAACTATATGTATTAAACATGCTTGTATTATCATTAAACACCTTTAATTTATTAACAATATTAACTATATGTGTTAAACATGCTTGCATTATCATTAAACACCTTTACCTTCTTAACAAAAACATATATTTCATAAATAAGTAAATATAAATGATATATATGAATGAGGTAGATCCCCACGACTTGATCAATTGAAAAGTAGCTCGCCTGCACTCGATCATGGCCATATTGCACTGGCGTATTTTACATTTTGAAATATTACATAAAACATTTACCTGACGTGCAATGGAATGTGCATTGGTCAATACAGTCACGTTTAGATACCGGCAATGCATTCTGGGAAATATAATACAATATGAACCCCTCTATAGAAAGACAAAGCAGTGCATTATCTTCATAAAACAATGCATCTTCCTATAGCTAATCTATGTAAGCGCATTGTTAATAATTAAATATGACGTTAGTAAAGATGTGAGAGTAAGAAGTAAACAAACCTGTTCTGTGTAACACAACTTGATGTTTCTTGAAAACAGCGTCCAGTAGTTGATGTTGTCGCTCCTTCTCCTCTTTTGTTGGACAAAGTTCCTCCTCGTACTCTGCTATCGTTCTTTCGCACATTTTCACACAATCACAACACTTTACACTCACACTTGATCTCTGCTTAGCGATGTGTTTTCATCACTTCCGCCTCTCTTTGTTAGCGGCTAAACGAGCTAAGCTAACTAGCAAGCTAAGCTAGCTATATCAAATAATATCAAACTATTATTGATATTCACTCTATTAAACAACATATATGTGAACATATACGCACTGATCGATAACACAATACTATCATCAACACAATCGCATATTATCCATCAAACCCCATCTTGTTTTTTTCCCCTCGTCCTGTTTTGTCCACACGCAGAATGGTGAACCGAAATCCACTTTCTTAATAATTATTATTTCTTTTGACTCTAAATAATATACTAGCCTTTCATTAATATTTTTTTTCCAAAAAGATTCAAATAATTGATACTCTCAAAGTCAGACATAAATCCACTTCCGCTTCGCAGCTGACACGGCGACGAGGCGGAAGTGCGTTCAACCATAGGAGTCCCCCGCGCGCGGCGGGTGCCAACACTTTGGTTCCGACATCCCGTTTTCCAGTATTATTGTTTTGCTTCACGGAAAATGTTGCAATAATTACTCCCGGTCATCACAACAAGGTTAGACCGTAACACTATTTGGGAAATACAATACTCCACAGTGTAAATAAATGACCACCATTTAAAAAAAAAAAAAAAGTTTTTATTTATTTTTATTTATAATTCACACAAAAAGACAAGGCACTTTCAACATCAAGGGAATTTTTTTTTTAATAAATAGAGTAATATTACTAAAACAATTTGAAAAAAATTAATAAAGAAGACAAAAAGGGCTACCTAAATCACTTTAAATGTTTTTAACAAGGATATCAATTTAAGGACTTTTGTACTTTTAGTAATTTTCCAAGATTTGATTGATAATTGTAACCCATTAAGCCAATTGTAAAATCATCAATCAATCAATGTTTACTTATATAGCCCTAAATCACGAGTGTCTCAAAGGGCTGCACAAGCAACTAAACTATAAGGTAATAATAACAATAATAATAATAATAATAATAGATTTTATTTGTAAAAAGCACTTTACTTTGAGTAAACAACCTCAAAGTGCTACAGTGTATTTAAAAAAATTAAATAAAAAGATAATAAAAAATATAAACTAGAACAGCCAAATAGCTAAAACTAGTATGCATATATTTAAAAAAAAAAGGCTTTTTAAAAAAGAAGGGTTTTTAAGCCTTTTTAAAAAGCATCCACAGTCTGTGGTGCCCTCAGGTGGTCAGGGAGAGAGTTCCACAGACTGGGCGCGGCGGAGCAGAAAGCCCGGTCTCCCATTGTCGTAGCTTTGTCCTCGGAGGTTGGAGGAGGTTAGCCTGTCCGGAGCGGAGGTGTTGTGTGGAGGATTTGGGGGTGAGTAGTTCTTTGAGGTAGAGGGGGGCATTTCCATAGAGGCACTGGCAAAGATCTTGTTATTGTTCATGCGCCTAATGGCCGAGGGGGAAAAAACTGTTCAGGTGGCGGGAGGTGTGGGTCTGGATGGACCGTAGTCTCCTGCCTGAGGGGAGAGGGGAGAATAGTTTGTGTCCAGGGTGAGAAGAGTCAGCTGTGATCCCACCCACACGCCTCCTGGTCCTGGAGGAGAACAGGTCCTGGAGGGATGGGAGTTTGCAGCCAATCACCTTCCCAGCAGCACGTACCATGCGCTGCAGTCGATGCTTGTCCCGGACTGTGGCGCCGAGGAACCACACGGCATACTTGCCAACCTTGAGTCCTCCGAATTCGGGGGATGGGGGGCGGGTTTTGGTGGTAGCGGGGGTGAATATTGTAGTGTCCCGGAAGAGTTAGTGCTGCAAGGGATTCTGGGTATTTGTTCTGTTGTGTTTATGTTGTGTTACGGTGCCGATGTTCTCCCGAAATGTGTTTGTCATTCTTGTTTGGTGTGGGTTCACAGTGTGGCGCACATTTGTAACAGTGTTAAAGTTGTTTACACGGCCACCCTCAGTGTGACCTGTATGGCTGTTGATCAAGTATGGCTTGCATTCACTTATGTGTGTGCAAAAGCCGCATATATTATGTGACTGGGCCGACACGCTGTTTGTATGGAGGAAAAGCGGACGTGACGACAGGTTGTAGAGGACGCTAAAGGCAGTGCCTTTAAGGCAAGCCCCCAATATTAATGTCCGGGTGGAAATCGGGAGAATGGATGCCCCGGGAGATTTTCGGGAGGGGCACTGAAATTCGGGAGTCTCCCAGGAAAATCGGACTAAGGAGAACATGTTTCATTTGATTTACACAGTTCTTGTAATTTTGACAGTACCACGTAAGATATGTTTTGATTGCTGAAGCGGATTTATTGAATGTTAAATGCGCCGAAAAATAGACCCCTTTGTACACTGTTGAGGGGTTTCAATGCCCAGTAGAGTGCAAGCGTGTTTCTGTATAGTATCTCCAGCCGTGTCCATGTGGTGACATCAATTAAGGTATTTTGAAAGGGTGAAGTCGGACAAAGTAGGACATCACTGAAGGCCTAGGTGGGAAACGCACGGCCCGCCACGGCATCTTGATAATCTTTACATTTAAGTTCAGTAAATACGTCCAAGAGTCACCGTCCATCTTCTTTGTCGGTTTGTTGGCAGATCGTCGAAGCTGACACGTCTGAGTTTTATCTTTACTTGCTAGCCATTGGTGACCCTATGATGTCATCATTTCAGTTTAGATTTTCACACAATTCAAAAGTCTAATCAACCAAATATTTCACAACCTCTCTGCAGTACCTCCGATGCACCCATAGGGGTAAGGGACCCCGAGTAGGAAACCTCTAATTTAGACAACAAAAAACAATTATGTGCAGCTAAATAATGAAACATGTGAGATGTTGAGAGTTACATGTGGGGTCCCACAAGGTTCAGTGCTGGGTCCAAAGTGATTTATGTGATACATGAATGATATCTGTAATGTGTCTAATTGATTATATGTTTTGTTTGCTACCTTGCTCTGGTAAAGATCTGAGGCACCTTTCTGTATACAGTTGAGAGAGAACTTGGACCCCAAAAATACTGCTTGATATCAATAATCTCATTCAACTTTGATGAAACTATCAAATTTGGAAAGAGTAAAACAAGTAAAACACAAATGTTGATAAAGATACATTTGAAATAAAAATGTGCTTACTTTTACTCTTATGGGAGTTACTATAGATGGAAAACTAAGCAAGACACAATATGAATTAAAGAACAAAATATCAGTTACTGCAATATTTGTCATGTCTGTGTAATCATGTTTTGTTTTAGTCATGTTTTGTTTTGTTTAGTTATTGGACTCTTTAGTTTCTGGCTTTTCACTCCCTTGTCTTCTTTCCATAGTTACCCATTAGTTTCACCTGTTCCACGTTTGGACTCATTGTGCACTCTTGTTTGTCACCATGGTCAGAGCAAGACATAAACCGGTGTGGCATAAAGACAATGCAGGCAGAACGAGTGATGAACAAAGGTAGGCTTAAATAACAGTGGCATGATTGGTGAAAACAGGTGCGTGACTCAAAACGTGAAACAGGTGCGTGACGTGACAGGTGAAAACTAATGGGTTGCTATGGTGACAAACAAGAGTGCACAATGAGTCCAAACGTGGAACAGGTGAAACTAATGGGTAACTATGGAAACAAGACAAGGGAGTGAAAAGCCAGAAACTAAAGAGTCCAATAACTAAACAAAACAAAACATGACTAAAACAAAACATGATTACACAGACATGACAATATTTACCGGTAATCAAATATTCACTACATGTATTGTACCAGACCTTTGTTGAAGCATACATTGATTAACTGCATAAAGGTCTGGGAACATACATATAAAACAATCACAAAACAATATTCATATTACAAAAGAGAGTAATATAAATAATAGAATTAATTATAGAGACACAACAAATTATTCATAAAGTCACACATTTTAAAAGCAAATGATCTTGTATGAAACACAACCGCTCAAATGATGTATAAATCAAAAAATAATATGCTTCCAGAAGTGGTCCAGAAGATGTTCCAGATGTTCACCAGTAAATATGAACTAAGAGGGATTGAATTCAAACCCGAGTCATACCAAAGACTATTACAAAAAAATGGGACCCATTACCTCCCTGCTTGGCACTCAGCATCAAGGGTTGGAATTGGGGTATAAATCACCAAAAATGATTCCCGGGCGCGGCCACCGCTGCTGCTCACTGCTCCCCTCACCTCCCAGGGGGTGATCAAGGGTGATGGGTCAAATGCAGAGAATATTTTCGCCACACCTCGTGTGTGTGTGACAATCATTGGTACTTTAACTTATGTGTACTCAAAAGCAAAGGTATGAACACATGTAAAACAAATATGTATACCATATAAAAGGTAATGTAAATGTAATACACTCCATTTAAAAACCTGCTATAACACTATCATGAATACAAGTACAAAACTTTAATTGTATTGTCTATTCTGCATACATATTGTATTCAATGCTTCTTTGATGTAAAATACATGTTTGGATTTGTTTAGATTTTTAAAACGAATAAAAAAGTGAACATAAGGGTAGTCAAATTACATTGATGCTCAAGTCAGTGTACAAAGTTTCAATCACAGAACATTTAAAAAAAAACAAAAGTACACAATTGTATGTATTAATGTGTGTACTTGACTGAAAGAAAAGGACAAATCTAAAACAAATCTCATCTATAAATGGTAAAAAAACATGTTAAAGGGGAACATTATCACAATTTCAGAAGGGTTAAAACCATTAAAAATCAGTTCCCAGTGGCTTATTATATTTTTCGAAGTTTTTTTCAAAATTTTACCCATCACGCAATATCCCTAAAAAAAAGCTTCAAAGTGCCTGATTTTAACCATCGTTATATACACCCGTCCATTTTCCTGTGACGTCACATAGTGATGCCAACACAAACAAACATGGCGGAAAGAACAGCAAGCTATAGCGACATTAGCTCGGATTCAGACTCGGATTTCAGCGGCTTAAGCGATTCAACAGATTACGCATGTATTGAAACGGATGGTTGTAGTGTGGAGGCAGGTAGCGAAAACGAAATTGAAGAAGAAACTGAAGCTATTGAGCCATATCGGTTTGAACCGTATGCAAGCGAAATCGACAAAAACGACACGACAGCCAGCGACACGGGAGAAAGCGAGGACGAATTCGGCGTTCGCCTTCTAAACAACGATTGGTATGTGTTTGTTTGGCATTAAAGGAAACTAACAACTATGAACTAGGTTTACAGCATATGAAATACATTTGGCAACAACATGCACTTTGAGAGTGCACACAGCCCAATTTTCATCAATTGATATATTCTTTGACATACCCTCATCCACGCTCTTTTCCTGAAAGCCGATCTGTCCAGTTTTGGAGTTGATGTCAGCAGGCCAGGGAAGCTAGGGTCGATATTCTTCTCTTGATCATCTTCGGTGGCATAAGGGACGGTGTGAGCCAAGACATCCAGGGGGTTTAGCTCGCTCGTCTGCGGGAACAAACTGCCGCCATTGCTTGCCGTGCTAGCGAGGTCCTTTGTCCCTGAATTGCTCACCCACTCCGGCAGATTCAATGGGGGTCTGGCGGCAGATTTCTTTGACTTTATCGTTGGAAATGCATCTGCTTTGAGTGTCGCAGGATATCCACACATTCTTGCCATCTCTGTCGTAGCATAGCTTTCGTCGGTAAAGTGTGCGGAACAAACGTCCAATTTCTTGCCACTTTCGCATCTTTGGGCCACTGGTGCAACTTGAATCCGTCCCTGTTCGTGTTGTTACACCCTCCGACAACACACCGACGAGGCATGATGTCTCCAAGGTACGGAAAACAGTCGAAAAAACGGAAAATAACAGAGCTGATTTGACTCGGTGTTTGAGAAAATGGCGGATTGCTTCCCGATGTGACGTCATCGCTCCGAGAGCGAATATTAGAAAGGCGTTTAATTCGCCAAAATTCACCCATTTAGAGTTCGGAAATCGGTTAAAAAAATATATGGTCTTTTTTCTGCAACATCAAGGTATATATTGACGCTTACATAGGTCTGGTGATAATGTTCCCCTTTAACAAGGTTGTGTTACACACACAACAATGATGTCACACACAATTTTTTACAGTTTATTTAAAATCCTGCAGCTGTTTTCACCAGCACACTTGTATTTCTTACACTTTTACTTAGAAGAGAATCTTTCATCTCAAACACTGCAACTCAACACTTTCTCACCAGTGTGTGTTCTCATGTGTTTTTTCAAATGTTGACTCTGTGCGAAACTTTTCTTGCAAAATGAACAGAAAAAAGGTTTTTCCCCAGTGTGTCTTCTCGAGTGTTTAACAAGTGATGACTGGTCGCCAAAGCTTTTGTTGCAGCTCGAACAGGAATATGGTTTTTCACCAGTGTGCGTTCTCACGTGTTTTATCATATCACCCTTTTGTGCAAAGGCTTTACCGCAGACTGAGCAGGAAAAAGGTTTTTCCCCAGTGTGTATCCTCATGTGTACGCCAAGTGATGATCGGTCGCCGAAGCCTTTGTTGCAGCTTGAACAGGAAAAGGGTTTTTCACCAGTGTGTATTCTCATGTGTATTTTCAAATGTTGTCTTCGTCCAAACTCTTTCCTACAGATTGAACAGGTAACAGGGGTTTCTCCAGCGTGTGTTCTCATGTGTACTTTCAGATGCCAACCGAAACTAAACGTTTTGTCGCAGTGAGAACACGTCAGGTGTGTGTTGTCAGTGTGACATGTCTTATCATCTTTAGAGTCTTCATCATCAGTGTCAGGAGAGTGTGACGTTGTGTCCTCACTATCTGATAGTGGAGCTAAGAGCTTGTCTGCTTGTGATCCTCCACAGTCTCCATCAGCTTCTGTTGTCATGTGTTGAGTTGAGCTGCTGCTTGGAGGCTCCGCCTCTCTCTTCTCCTCACTTTCACCTTTGACCTCATCATCTTCACTCTTCACATGGACACCAATCACTGGGAACTCCTCCAACCATTCAAGATGCTCTCCCTCCTGACTGATGCTGTGTTCCTCCTCTTCATCTTTAACACGGAGGGTCAGTGGGTCCTCCTCTTCCTTTTTGAAGTGAGGGCTCTGTGGCGCCTCGCCTTCCTCTTTAATGTGGAAGGGCTGTGGCTCCTCCTTCACCACCCTGACGCTCCACTCCTGTTGATCAGGGAAAGGATGTTCTTCCCTGACGTCTGCAGGACACAAGAAGACAAACGCATGCTTCCAACTTTGTTCAGTCACATAAGGCATTCAATACGTTTATATGTACTAAAGAGAACTAAGTTATCGCAAGAACCGGCCCGAAATCTTCAGTTCAAAACTTGGGGGACAAACATTTTTGCAGCAACTTCCTAAAAACACTAGAGTGCTCCTGCTGTATAGAGGAACTTGGACCATGTAAACACATTAGCAGATGCTTGTGTTGACATTTTAACGTTCACTAAAGATGATAAGTTTGTTTGCAGTTGATTTCCTGCTACAAATATTAGTCTCACCTACAATTAATGTAGTACCGTATTTTTCGGACTATAAGTCGCAGTTTTTTTCACAGTGCGATTTATATATGTTTTTTTCCTTCTTTATTATGCATTTTCGGCAGGTGCGACTTATACTCCGGTGCGACTTATACTCCGAAAAATACGGTAGTTAGTTTTATGGTGTGAAGTTCATATTTTGTCATTATTTAGCTGTAGATGTCCCTGTTGTTCAACAATGTTTGCTAGCGATATCCCGATTCAGTATGAATATATTTTCTTGATGCTAACAAATATCACCAAAGACGCTAAAATGTGGCCATGTGTGTCGAATAAAGCACTTGGCTTTCCTGCACGACAACTCAGCTTTTAGTTTCTGTTATGAAAATGAACAATGAAAATACGGTGGATTGGGATAAAGACTGATGGGATGTTTGTATCTTTCAGGACAAGACTTGTACTCTCTGTTTAGCTGGTGAATTCAGCATAATCCTCACTTCTTAGGTAAAAAAGTATGTAAAAAAACAAGCATTTTGCCTTGTCTTCCTAGCGATGTCTTTGGGTTTAAAATCAATTTGATCAACTTCTCGGTTTATGGCCACGACCTTCTACGATGCAAGTCTGAGGCGAGCGTTTTAATCTATCACCAACTTTTACCAAATCCAGCTCAGTAGCTATCTTACCTCTCTGCAAGCAAAGCGCCGTTTGACTAAACGTAGTTCCTCGACATTAGCTCTTACAATTACAATGCTGCTAATACTTGGTTAATGTACAGGTCGCTACAAGTACCGTATTTTTCGGAGTATAAGTCGCTCCGAAGTATAAGTCGCACCGGCCGAAAATGCATAATAAAGAAGGAAAAAAACATATTTAAGTCGCACTGGAGTATAAGTCGCATTTTTGGGGAAATGTATTTGATAAAAGCCAACACCAAGAATAGACATTTGAAAGGCAATTTAAAATAAATAAAGAATAGTGAACAACAGGCTGAATAAGTGTACGTTATATGAGGCATAAATAACCAACTGGTATGTTAACGTAACATATTATGGTAAGAGTCATTCAAATAACTATAACATATAGAACATGCTATACGTTTACCAAACAATCTGTCACTCCTAATCGCTAAATCCCATGAAATCTTATACGTCTAGTCCAGGGGTCGGCAACCCGCGGCTCCGGAGCCGCATGCGGCTCTTTGATCACTCTGATGCGGCTCAGCAGCTTACTTGCTGAACCCCCCAATTTTCCCGTGAGACTTCCGGATTTCAGTGCCTCTCGCAAAAAACTCCCGGGATTAATATTCACCTATTTACACCCTTACAGCTATAATAAGGGCATGCCATGATGGTACAACATTTGGCACTCTCTACAATCTGTATTAACAGCGTGCCAGCCCAACACTTGTTATACAATATACATCTTCTGCTTGCACACGTACGTGACAGCAATGCATACTTGGTCAACAGCCACACAGGTTACACTGACGGTGGTCATATAAAACAACTTTAACACTCTTACTAATAATGCGCCACACTTTGAACCAAAACAAAACAAGAATGACAAACACATTTCGGGAGAACATCTGCACCTTAACACAACATAAACACAACAGAACAAATACCAAGAATCCCATGCAGCCCTGACTCTTCCGGGCTACATTATACAAACCCTTGCTACCACCAAACCCCGCCCCCACCCCAACCCTGCTCCCTCACACATTAACCCCCCCCCCTCTGTGCGTCGGTTGAGGTGGGCGGGGTTTGGTAGCGGGTGTGTATAATGTATCCCGGAAGAGTTAGGGCTGCATGGGATTCTGGGTATTTGTCCTGTTGTGTTTATGTTGTGTTACTGTGCAGATGTTCTCCTGAAATGTGTTTGTCATTCTTGTTTGGTGTGGGTTCACAGTGTGGCGCATTATTAGTAAGAGTGTTATAGTTTTTTTTATACCGCCAACGTCAGTATAACCTGTGTGGTTGTTGACCAAGTATGCGTTGCTGTCACCTATGTAAGCAAGCGGAAACACCATACAACGTGTGGCTGATTAGGCACGCTAGTTGTAGTGTGTGCTATATGCTGTACCATCACGGCACGCATGACGCTGACAAGCGCCATTCATTTAAAACCCGCGTGCCGCACCAGCTTTCAAATTCCTTATAAAAGGCGTGGGCAGCGTGTCTGAGACCCCTGGTTTATACATAGCACAAAGCAAAAAGAAAACTTTGTATGCAGTGTTATTTAATTTAAAATTTCAAAAAAAAATTGCGGCTCCCATTGTTTTCTATAATTTGCGAAACTGGTCAAAATGGCTCATTGACTGGTAAAGGTTGCCGACCCCTGGTCTAGTCTCTTACGTGAATGAGATAAATAATATTATTTGATATTTTACGGTAATAATTTCACACATAAGTCGCTCCTGAGTATAAGTCGCACCCCTGGCCAAGCTATAAAAAAAATTGCGACTTATAGTCCGAAAAATACGGTAAGTGGAGTATTGTTGGTGGTTTTTGGATATTTTGTTAGAGGGCTTTAAGGGCACAATAGAGAACTCACATTACCTGTAATGTTAGCCGCCTTGTACTACCAGTTTTTACTATTTAGAATGCACCGTAAAGAGATGGTAGTGTTTTTGACTCACATAAGGAATGTGAAGGATGGGCAAAAAGACCCCAAAAAGCGCAGTTCCTTTTTAATAAAGCATATTATTTTAAAAAGCAAGTATATCTCCAACGTGTTGGACCCTGGATGAACATCTGTTACAAACATTGTATTAGGGGCGGTATGGCTCGGTTGGTAGAGTGGCCGTGCCAGCAACTTGAGGGTTCCAGGTTCGATCCCTGCTTCTGCCAACCTAGTCACTGCCGTTGTGTCCTTGGGCAAGACACTTTACCCACCTGCTCCCAGACCCACCCACACCGGTTTAAAGGGGAACATTATCACAATTTCAGAATTGTTAAAACCATTAAAAAATCAGTTCCCAGTGGCTTATTATATTTTTCGAAGTTTTTTTCAAAATTTTACCCATCACGCAATATCCCTAAAAAAAGCTTTAAAGTGCCTGATTTTAACCATCGTTATATACACACCCGTCCATTTTCCTGTGACGTCACATAGTGAAGCCAACACAAACAAACATGGCGGAAAGAACAGCAAGCTATAGCGACATTAGCTCGGATTCAGACTCGGATTTCAGCGGCTTAAGCGATTCAACAAATTACGAATGTATTGAAACGGATGGTTGTAGTGTGGAGGCAGGTAGCGAAAACGAAACTGAAGAAGAAACTGAAGCTATTGAGCCATATCGGTTTGAACCGTATGCAAGCGAAACTGATGAAAACGACACGACAGCCAGCGACACGGGAGAAAGCGAGGACGAATTTGGCGATCGCCTTCTAACCAACGATTGGTATGTGTTTGTTTGGCATTAAAGGAAACTAACAACTATGAACTAGGTTTACAGCATATGAAATACATTTGGCAACAACATGCACTTTGAGAGTGCAGACAGCCCAATTTTCATCAATTAATATATTCTGTAGACATACCCTCATGTCAGCAGGCCAGGGAAGCTAAGGTCGATATTCTTTTCTTGATCATCTTCGGGACGGTGTGAGCCAAGACATCCAGGGAGTTTAGCTCGTCGTCTGTGGGAACAAACTGCCTGCCATTGTTTGCCGTGCTAGCGAGGTCCTTTGTCCCTGAATTGCTCACACACTCCGGCAGATTCAATGGGGGTCTGGCGGCAGATTTCTTTGACTTTATCGTTGGAAATGCATCTGCTTTGAGTGTCGCAGGATATCCACACATTCTTGCCATCTCTGTCGTAGCATGGCTTTCGTCGGTAAAGTGTGCGGAACAAACGTCCAATTTCTTGCCACTTTCGTATCTTTGGGCCACTGGTGCAACTTGAATCCGTCCCTGTTCGTGTTGTTACACCCTCCGACAACACACCGACGAGGCATGATGTCTCCAAGGTAGGGAAAACAGTCGAAAAAAACGGAAAATAACAGAGCTGATTTGACTCGGTGTTTGAGAAAATGGCGGATTGCTTCCTGATGCAACGTCACGTTGTGACGTCATCGCTCCGAGAGCGAATAATAGAAAGGTGTTTAATTCGCCAAAATTCACCCATTTAGAGTTCGGAAATCAGTTAAAAAAACATATGGTAATTTTTCTGCAACATCAAGGTATATATTGACGCTTACATAGGTCTGGTGATAATGTTCCCCTTTAAAAATGTAACTTAGATATTGGGTTTCACTATGTAAAGTGCTTTGAGTCACTAGAGAAAAGCGCTATATAAATATAATTCAATTCAAGATGATATGTGGATGTTGTGCTTACTTGGAATGTGATGAAGCTGTGAGGACTCAGGTGGTTTGTCGTCATGCTCTTCAGTCTTCACAGAGACAACAGTCAGTGGAAAGTTGGTGAGATCAGCCTCCTCCTGCCCTAGAAGACACTCTCCCTCCTGAGTAAGCCGGAGATCCTCCTCTTCTTCTTTAATGTGGGGGAGCTGTGGATCCTCCTCCCTCGAAGAGGAACTCACCCCCTGCTGCTGAGGGGGACCTTCTTCTTGACGACCGTTCATCTGTTGGACGTCTGCAAGGCAACACAAACAAACTTTAGCTTAAGCAAGTCAAATATGATTTTGTCTATCAAATTAAATATTTTACAAGTGGACTGAAATAAGATGTTCTTCCAAACATGGAATTAACATACTTATATAACATACTGATTTGGTGTAATTGATCTTGTTTTCTACATTTACATGAATTATTGTTACAAGATGAGCAGCTTTTTACAACAAATAGCAAACATCATGCTGGGATTTTAATATACACTATATTGCCAAAAGTATTTGGCCACCTGCCTTGACTCACATAAGAACTTGAATTGGCATCCCATTCCTAACCCATAGGGTTCAATATGATGTGGGTCCACCTTTTTTTAGCTATTACAGCTTCAACTCTTCTTGGAAGGCTGTCCACAAGGTTGCGGAGTGTGTTTATAGGAATTTTCCACCATTCTTCCAAAAGCGCATTGGTTGAGAAGGCCTGGCTCTCAGTCTCCGTTCTAATTCATCTCAAAGGTGTTCTATCGGGTTCATGTCAGGACTCTGTGCAGGCCAGTCAAGTTCATCCACACCAGACTATGTCATCCACGTCTTTATGGACCTTGCTTTGTGCACTGGTGCACAGTCATGTCGGAAGAGGAAGGGGCCCGCTTCAAACTGTTCCCACAAGGTTGGGAGCATGGAATTGTCCAAAATGTTTTGGTATCCTGGAACATTCAAAGTTCCTTTCACTGGAACTAAGGGGCCAAGCCCAACTCCTGGAGCGGGCCCCTTCCTCATCCAACATGACTGTGCACCAGTGCACAAAGCAAGGTCCAAAATGATAGATAGATAGATAGATAGATAGATAGATAGATAGATAGATAGATAGATAGATAGATAGATAGATAGAAATTGTTGCGTTTTGACCAGTTGTTCCTCCCAGGGAATTCAAGTTGCTGGTCACTCCCAAGCTCTTTTGATGACACATAAAGCTGAGTAGAAGAACCACCAGAGACAGAATAGGTATTTTGTAATTTTATTTCCAAAGCCTTTGGAAATAAACTTGAGACCAAATCCCGTACAGAAGTGCTCACTCGCACAGCTAAAATGGTCTAACCTCACATACGGAAAACTTCTCTTCTATATCGTCTCTCTTCCCCCCATCCTCCTTGTCCCATCCTCCTTGTCCCTTCCTCCACAGCTGGGCAAATGGAAAGATAAGAGAAAGGGATTTATTGCTACTCCCCCCTCTCTCACCTCACTCCAGGTCCCTTTTGTTTATTATCTAAAGTCGGTTTTAGACGAGAAGCAGAGAAGATCTCCCCCTTCACATTCTTAAAAGTTGGCACACAGTACTTGCAGACAACCAAAAGATAACGAATAAAGAACACTAGCTGTTTTGTAATATGACTATGAAAATAAAGAAGTAACACACAAATATGGATATATCTAATTATCTGCCTCCGTCAATAGATAGATAGATAGATAGTGTCGGAGGCAGATATTTACATATATCCGTATTTAAGTGTTACTTCTTTTATTTCATAATCATATTACAAAACAGCTAGTGTTTTTCTTCCAATTGTGGTCTTTTGGTTGTCTGCAAATACTGTGTGCTAACCTTGAGTGAGGAATGTAAGAAAGAGAGATACTCCTTTCTCTTATCTATCCTTATGTCCAGGTGCGGATGACAATGGGCATGTGTTTGGGCTGGAGGGACAAGACTGCGAGGGTGGGAGGGTGAGAGACTTGATAGGGGAGAGGGTTTTTCATTGGGGGGGGGCAGACCATCTTAGCGGCGCGATTGAATGTTCTATGCTGGACTGGTCTCAGTATATTTACAAAGCTTTGCAAATATATTACAAAATACCTATTCTGTCTCTGGTGGTTTTTCTACTCAGCTTTAAGTGTCGTAAAGAGCTTGGGAGCGACGGCCAGAAACTTGAATTCCCTGGGAGGAACAACTGGTCCAAACGCAACAATAGATAGATAGATAGATAGATAGTACTTTATTGATTCCTTCAGGAGAGTTCCCTCGGGATAATTAAAATTCCAGCAGCAGTGTACAGAATTGAGATCGAATTTAAAAAGTATAAAGTAAATAATGGGGGTATAAATGGAAACAAAATAGAAAAATATTACAATAAGAATAAAAATAAAAAGCAACAATGAGAATACAAATATAACAGTAAAATAAGAATATAACAAGAGACATGGATGACAGAGTCTGGTGTGGATGAACTTGACTGGCCTGCACAGAGTCCTGACCTGAAGCCGATAGAACACCTTTGGGATGAATTAGAATGGAGACCTTCTCGACCAACATCAGTGTGTGACCTCACCAATGCGCTTTTGGAAGAATGGTGGAAAATTCCTACAAACACACACCGCAACCTTGTGGACAGCCTTCCCAGAAGAGTTGAAGCTGCAATAGCTGCAAATTTTGAATTTCGCGCGACATATCCTGCTGAAAACGTCTCGGTATGATGACGTCAGCGCGTGACGTCGCGGATTGTGGAGGACATTTTGGGACAGCATGGTGGCCAGCTATTAAGTCGTCTGTTTTCATCGCAAAATTCCACAGTATTCTGGACATCTGTGTTGGTGAATCTTTTGCAATTTGTTCAATGAACAATGGAGACAGCAAAGAAGAAAGCTGTAGGTGGGAAGCGGTGTATTGCGGCCGACTGCAGCAACACAAACACAGCCGGTGTTTCATTGTTTACATTCCCGAAAGATGACAGTCAATCTTTACCATTGGCCTGTGGAGAACTGGGACAACAGAGACTCTTACCAGGAGGACTTTGAGTTGGATACGCAGACGCGGTACCGTGAGTACGCATGCAGCTGCGGCTTCCAAACATTTGATCGCTTGCCCGTACGTGCGTGCCGCTATGTGCATGTCACGTACGTAACTTTGGGGACTTTGGGGAAATATATGTGCTGTATGAACTTTGGAGAGGTGAACGGTACTTTGGGCTGTGGGATTGAGTGTGTTGTGCAGGTGTTTGAGTTGTATTGGCGGGTTATATGGACGGGAGGGGGTAGGTGTTTGTTATGCGGGATTAATTTGTGGCATATTAAATATAAGCCTGGTTGTGTTGTGGCTAATAGAGTATATATATGTCTTGTGTTTATTTACTGTTGTAGTCATTCCCAGCTGAATATCAGGTCCCACCCGCCTCTCACAGCATCTTCCCTATCTGAATCGCTCCCACTGCCCTCTAGTCCTTCACTCTCACATTCCTCATCCACGAATCTTTCATCCTCGCTCAAATTAATGGGGAAATCGTCGCTTTCTCGGTCCGATTCGCTCTCGTTGCTGGTGGCCATGATTGTAAACAATGTGCAGATGTGAGGAGCTCCACAACTTGTGACGTCACGCTACTCGTCTGCTACTTCCGGTACAGGCAAGGCTTTTTTATCAGCGACCAAAAGTTGCGAACTTTATCGTCGATGTTCTCTACTAAATTCTTTCAGCAAAAATATGGCAATATCGCGAAATGATCAAGTATGACACATAGAATGGACCTGCTATCCCCGTTTAAATAAGAAAATCGCATTTCAGTAGGCCTTTAAAAGTACAATACGAAGATGTTCCTTTCTACCAACATATATTTAATAATGTTAAGCGTGACTGTAATTTATAGAAAACACAGTTAAAATGTTAAATAATACAATATAATTCTCATTGAGAACATTTAATTGCTCAAAATAACGCTTGCATTTGTTACATAGGCCTGCTAGCATGCTAACGATAGCATGTTAGCTTCGAACAACATGTCAGGTAAATAACATAAATAATGTAAAAAATATATATAATTGACATTACCTCATTAGTTGCTTGCACTAAAGTAGAGTCAAATATATTATTCCAATTGTTGCACCAGCAACTCTTAAATGTGACTTTTTGTTCCGTGGCTTGGCGGAGCAAGTGTGCACCGTTCACTATTGTCCCTGGGAAACACGTGTTCCGCGCACATCTGTTCCGCGGTTGAGAACAGGACGAATACAAATAAGATGGCGTTTGACCCAGAAGGCGTTGTTGTGGTTATTATATTGTATTGATCTTAATCGGAACGCACATGTACACTTATATGTCGTTTAAAATAGAGTACACGTCGTTAGTGATTGTATTTGGATACATTAGTAGTACATCGTGGTAGCTTAGATTGCTACTTAGCTTAGCTTGTTGGCTGCTAACAAAGACAAAACACATCGCGTTTTAGTGTGAGTGTAAAGTGTTGTGATTGTGTGAAAATGTGCGAAAGAACGATAGCAGAGTACGAGGAGGAACTTTGTCCAACAAAAGAGGAGAAGGAGCGACATCGTCAACTGCGTGTTGTTGTCAAAGAGCCTAATGTTGTGTTACACCCAGCAGGTATGTTTATTTTCAATCAATCAATCAATGTTTATTTATATAGCCCTAAATCACAAGTCTCTCAAAGGGCTGCACAAGCCACAAGACATCCTCGGCACAGAGCCCACATAAGGGCAAGGAAAAACTCACCCCAGTGGGACGTCGTTGTGAATGACTATGAGAAACCTTGGAGAGGACCGCATATGTGGGTAAATATTGTGAAAGTCCAGTCCATAGTGGATCTAACCTAATATTGTGAAAGTCCAGTCCATAGTGGATCTAACATATCAGCGAAAGTCCAGTCCACAGTGGATCCAACATAATAGTGAGAGTCCAGTCCATAGTGGATCTAACATAATAGTGTGAGAGTCCAGTCCACAGTGGATCTAACATAATAGTGAGAGTCCAGTCCATAGTGAATCCAACATATCAGCGAAAGTCCAGTCCACAGTGGATCCAACATAATAGTGAGAGTCCAGTCCATAGTGGATCCAACATATCAGCGAAAGTCCAGTCCACAGTGGATCCAACATAATAGTGAGAGTCCAGTCCATAGTGGATCTAACATAATCGTGAGAGTCCAGTCCACAGTGGATCTAACATAATAGTGAGAGTCCAGTCCACAGTGGATCTAACATAATAGTGAGAGTCCAGTCCATAGTTGATCCAACATATCAGCGAAAGTCCAGTCCACAGTGGATCCAACATAATAGTGAGAGTCCAGTCCATAGTGGATCTAACATAATAGTGTGAGAGTCCAGTCCATAGTGGATCTAACATAATAGTGAGAGTCCAGTCCATAGTGGATCTAACATAATATTGTGAGAGTCCAGTCCATAGTGGATCTAACATAATATTATGAGAGTCCAGTCCATAGTGGATCTAGCATAATATTGTGAGAGTCCAGTCCATAGTGGATTTAACATAATAGTGTGAGAGTCCAGTCCATAGTGAATCTCACATAATATTGAGAGAGTCCAGTCCATAGTGGATCTAACATAATATTGTGAGAGTCCAGTCCATAGTGGATCTGACATAATATTGTGAGAGTCCAGTCCATAGTGGATCTAGCATAATATTGTGAGAGTCCAGTCCATAGTAGATCTAACATAATAGTGAGAGTCCAGTCCATAGTGGATCTAACATAATAGTGAGAGAGTCCAGTCCATAGTGGATCTAACATAATAGTGTGAGAGTCCAGTCCATAGTGGATCTAACATAATAATGTGAAAGTCCAGTCCATAGTGGATCTAACATAATATTGTGAGAGTCCAGTCCATAGTGGATCTAGCATAATATTGTGCGAGTTCAGTCCATAGTGGATCTAACATAATATTGTGAGAGTCCAGTCCATAGTGGATCTAACATAATATTGTGAGAGTCCAGTCCATAGTGGATCTAACATAATATTGTGAGAGTCCAGTCCATAGTGGATCTAACATAATATTGTGAGAGTCCAGTCCATAGTGGATCTAACATAATATTGTGAGAGTCCAGTCCATAGTGGGGCCAGCAGGGGTTCATCCTGAGTGGAGACAAGTCAGTAGTGCGGTGACGTCACCAACTGAGTGGTCAACCCCGGGTCCCGACTTTGAACAGCTAGCACTTCATCTGTGGTCCCCTAATAACCTCTCCACGCAGGAGAGGGGGGCAGAGCAGACAAGAGACGGCAGATCAACTGGTCTAAAACTGTCCAGTTCCACTCTAGCTAATCTCAAACACGCAGTACTCAATGTCAGATGTTTAAGTGATAAATCGCTTTCAATAAATAATTGTCGTTCTTTTTCCGAACTCCACATATGTGGGTAAATATTGTGAAAGTCCAGTCCATAGTGGACCTAACCTAATATTGTGAAAGTCCAGTCCATAGTGGATCTAACATATCAGCGAAAGTCCAGTCCACAGTGGATCCAACATAATAGTGAGAGTCCAGTCCATAGTGGATCTAACATAATAGTGTGGGAGTCCAGTCCATAGTGGATCTAACATAACAGTGAGAGTCCAGTCCATAGTGGATCTAACATAATAGTGAGAGTCCAGTCCATAGTGAATCCAACATATCAGCGAAAGTCCAGTCCACAGTGGATCCAACATAATAGTGAGAGTCCAGTCCATAGTGGATCTAACATAATAGTGTGGGAGTCCAGTCCATAGTGGATCTAACATAATAGTGTGAGAGTCCAGTCCATAGTGGATCTAGCATAATATTGTGAGAGTCCAGTCCATAGTGGATCTAACATAATAGTGAGAGTCCAGTCCATAGTGGATCTAACATAATAGTGAGAGAGTCCAGTCCATAGTGGATCCAACATAATAGTGAGAGTCCAGTCCATAGTGGATCTAACATAATAGTGTGAGAGTCCAGTCCATAGTGGATCTAACATAATAGTGAGAGTCCAGTCCATAGTGGATCTAACATAATATTGTGAGAGTCCAGTCCATAGTGGATCTAACATAATATTATGAGAGTCCAGTCCATAGTGGATCTAGCATAATATTGTGAGAGTCCAGTCCATAGTGGATTTAACATAATAGTGTGAGAGTCCAGTCCATAGTGAATCTCACATAATATTGAGAGAGTCCAGTCCATAGTGGATCTAACATAATATTGTGAGAGTCCAGTCCATAGTGGATCTGACATAATATTGTGAGAGTCCAGTCCATAGTGGATCTAGCATAATATTGTGAGAGTCCAGTCCATAGTAGATCTAACATAATAGTGAGAGTCCAGTCCATAGTGGATCTAACATAATAGTGAGAGAGTCCAGTCCATAGTGGATCTAACATAATAGTGTGAGAGTCCAGTCCATAGTGGATCTAACATAATAATGTGAAAGTCCAGTCCATAGTGGATCTAACATAATATTGTGAGAGTCCAGTCCATAGTGGATCTGACATAATATTGTGAGAGTCCAGTCCATAGTGGATCTAACATAATATTGTGAGAGTCCAGACCATAGTGGATCTAACATAATATTGTGAGAGTCCAGTCCATAGTGGATCTGACATAATATTGTGAGAGTCCAGTCCATAGTGGATCTAACATAATAGTGTGAGAGTCCAGTCCATAGTGGATCTAACATAATATTGTGAGAGTCCAGTCCATAGTGGGGCCAGCAGGGGTTCATCCTGAGTGGAGACAAGTCAGTAGTGCGGTGACGTCACCAACTGAGTGGTCAACCCCGGGTCCCGACTTTGAACAGCTAGCACTTCATCTGTGGTCCCCTAATAACCTCTCCACGCAGGAGAGGGGGGCAGAGCAGACAAGAGACGGCAGATCAACTGGTCTAAAACTGTCCAGTTCCACTCTAGCTAATCTCAAACACGCAGTACTCAATGTCAGATGTTTAAGTGATAAATCGCTTTCAATAAATAATTGTCGTTCTTTTTCCGAACTCCATTGTATGTTTTTAACTGAGACATGGCGCGACGAAAACACCGCAAATGCAGTTATGATTGAAGCTGGTCCCCTCACTGTGTTTGAGACTGGACAAGACCAGAGGTTCAAGTGTGACGTGTATTTTCCACAGATGAGCTTGTATGTACGTACGCTTGAAGAGTCGTTTGTAACGTGACATTGATGCTCTCGCAGAGTGTTTTGGCCATCTGCTTCATCTCTAAACATTGGAACTAATTAACTAGCCTCTCAACGACATTTACATGATCTTGGGTTTGGGGGAACCTGCTTGTCTTGATGGAGCGGTTGTTGCTGGACATACGACGGATTCTTGGGAGAAGGAGTGCCGCGTGCCTGGCGACCCTTTCAGTCGAGGACGTGAAGATATCCACCTATTCGTAATCAAGACAACAGGACATCTCCTGATTGGAGTAAGCATTGCTCTAGTTTGTCGACAAATTGGAAGTTGCTGGCGGTCTTCAAAGTACCCCAAAGCTGCCACGAATGATTGGAGGATGCGGGCAGAACTGTGGACACTCTTGTGATTTGGATAACACCGGACTGTCTGCCCTGCAGGATGAATTTGAGGACCAGTCATAGACAATTTAGAGTGAAAAGCAAATTTTATTTTCACTCGCATACAAAACATTCTAACTTGGATTGTTTCCCTGGCTTCGAGACTCTCCCGAAGGACAGTGCGGCGAAGACACAACAAACTCCCTTCTTGTCTCTCATGGACACACACCTGTTGTTGTTGACTAAATGTGTTGATGACGTCACTTCCACCAGGATGGTAGCCCTCTGCCCGATTAAGAAACCCTGGTTGAATGCTGAGGTGGAAGCTCTGCTGAAAGCTAGGAAGGCTGCGTTCAGTGCAGGTGAGACATCAGCACTCAGACTGGCGAGGTAAGGCATCGCGAGGGCCAAAGCCACATATGCCCAAAAAAATCCAGGGTCACTTGAACGCCAACGACCCCCGGAACATGTGGAAGGGCATTATGTGCATCCCTAACGACAACATCAGGGATGCACAATGCCCAGGGGACAACCCCCTCACCCAACACCAGACTCACCCCACCACCAGGTGACACACCCCTCAGTGTGACCACAGCAAACGTGAGGAGGACCCTTCCAAGGATCAACCTCCCCAAAGCTGCAGGTTCCGACAGCATCCCAGGGTGGGTACTGAGAGACTGTGCACACCAGCGGTCTGAGGGGCTGACATACATCTTTAAAGGGGAACATTATCACAATTTCAGAAGGGTTAAAACCATTAAAAATCAGTTCCCAGTGGCTTATTTTATTTTTCGAAGTTTTTTTCAAAATTTTACCCATCACGCAATATCCCTAAAAAAAGCTTCAAAGTGCCTGATTTTAACCATCGTTATATACACCCGTCCATTTTCTGTGACGTCACACAGTGATGCCAACACAAACAAACAGCAAGGTATAGCGACATTAGCTCGGATTCAGACTCGGATTTCAGCGGTTTAACACTGTCTGATTAGATAATTACTAACAACTATGAACTAGGTTTACATCATATGAAATACATTTGGCAACAACATGCACTTTGAGAGTGCAGACAGCCCATTTCAGGCACGCAAAGAACATATATTTTTCCACGATTTCAGCACTCAGGTTAACCATACCTAAATAGACACAAAATACTGCATTACACAAGACTACCCGAATGTACTCGAATGATTGAAAAAAATAAATGTTTTTAAGCTAAATTATTGGTAAACACAGTTTATGTATAATAATTTACGTAAAACCGCGAGTAATGAATAAAGTTTTCATCAATTAATATATTCTGTAGACATACCCTCATCCGCTCTCTTTTCCTGAAAGCAGATCTGTCCAGTTTTGGAGTTGATGTCAGCAGGCCAGGGAAGCTAGGGTCGATATTCTTCTGTTGATCATCTTCGGTGGCATAAGGGACGGTGTGAGCCAAGACATCCAGGGGGTTTAGCTCGCTCGTCTGCAGGAACAAACTGCCGCCATTGCTTGCCGTGCTATCGAGGTCCTTTGTCCCTGAATAGCTCACACACTCCGGCAGATTCAATGGGGGTCTGGCGGCAGATTTCTTTGACTTTATCGTTGGAAATGCATCTGCTTTGAGTGTCGCAGGATATCCACACATTCTTGCCATCTCTGTCGTAGCATAGCTTTCGTCGGTAAAGTGTGCGGAACAAACGACTGACCATTTCGTCGGCTTTCCCCACACCCTCGTATTTTGAACAAATTCCGTCCAATTTCTTGCCACTTTCGCATCTTTGGGCCACTGGTGCAACTTGAATCCGTCCCTGTTCGTGTTGTTACACCCTCCGACAACACACCGACGAAAGTGAGAAAATGGCGGATTGCTTCCCGATGTGACGTCACGTTGTGACGTCATCGCTCCGAGAGCGAATATTAGAAAGGCGTTTAATTCGCCAAAATTCACCCATTTAGAATTCGGAAATCGGTTAAAAAAATATATGGTCTTTTTTCTGCAACATCAAGGTATATATTGACGCTTACATAGGTCTGGTGATAATTTTCCCCTTTAACACCTGACTGTCACTGGCATCTGTCCCCATTGTCCCCGTTCCAAAGCTCTCCACAGTGACAATCCTGAATGACTACCGACCTATTGCACCCCATCCAATGCCCTTGACGCGAATCCCTTAGGGGTGATGGACGGCTGGGCAGCGCCTGAAGAGCTGCAGCCTGCCACCGTAAGCCCCACTCCCTCCCCTCTGTTGCAAGTCTCGAGTTGTTTGTTGTAATATGTATACTGTATGTGCTTTGCTATAGAGTTTTTTTCCCCCAATCTAGACTGGTCCCCCTTAGGAGCCCAGTCTAGATTGTATTTTTTTACTCAACATCCCTCAGCGTTGACCTTTTTCCCATCTTTTACGGGGCGCCTTGTGGCGACCCATCAGCGTTCCTGTCCTGTGACCCTGCACACTGTTTGTTTGTCTAACCTTGAACGGGTTTGTGCTGAAAGCAAAGTATCGTTGTACTTGTGCAATGACAATAAAGACCTACTGTGGAAGTCGTTCCCTACCCGTTCCACGGATACCACCTCGCGGGAGCCAGGCGTGCCGTTTTAGCAGAGTTTTTAATGCCAAGGACAATCTTTTCAGATGTCTTTTCTCTCCAGACTCTCCCACCTCTCTCCTCCGCTGGCCGCTCACTGTTGAAGACAACAGATGATTAGATCACCACGTACCACCTGTGAAATCTAATCACCTGACAGCTGTGTCTCGCCGTCCCGCACATGCCCCGCCCTTAGCCGACGGTGCTCTGCCCTCAACACCATTGACAGAGGCGGTGACCTTTGCTCCTGCAAGCGCGCTGATCACACTCTGCCCCCACACCGACCGACCTAAAATATATGATAACTTACAAGCTGACATAGGTTCAACATTTTCTACTCGCTCTGTCCACTTGTAAAATATTTATATTCAATGTACTATGCAATATTTGACATGTCTTAGTTGAAATGTATTTTGTTTGTGTCTTGCAGACATCCAGCCACCGATGAGATGTCAAGAGGAATCTCTCTCTCTTTCGCACAGAGGACGCTTCAATTGGAAGCAGGAGGATCCACAGCCCATCTATTTTAAACTGGAAGAGCAGGACCCACAGTACCCCTGTGTTAAAGAGGAAGAGGAGGATCTCTGGATCACTCAGGGTGGAGAGTGTCTTCTAGGGCAGGAGGAGGCTGATCTCAGCAAGTTTCCACTGACTGTTGTCTCTGTGAAGACTGAAGAGCATGAAGACAAACCACCTGAGTCCTCACAGCTTCATCACAGTCCAAGTAAGCACAACATCCACATATCATCTAATACAATGTTTGTGACACATGTTCATCCGGGGTCCAAAATTCTCTCTCAGGATGGAGATATACGCGGTTATTTTTGTGTTTTTAGTACCTTTTTTTTTACTCTGAATTTATGTAACTTAATTTTTCTCCATTGAGTACAAATTACTGAGCAAAATGCGTGTTTTTTTAATTTTATTTTATTTGTTAGAATAAAGTGTTTTAGAATTTTGTTTATAAATGGGTAGGGATGTCCGATAATGGCTTTTTGCCGATATCCGATATTCCGATCTTGTCCAACTCTTTAATTACCGATACCGATATCAACCGATATATGCAGTCGTGGAATTAACACATTATTATGCCTAATTTGGACAACCAGGTATGGTGAAGATAAGGTACTTTTAAAAAAAAATTAATAAAATAAGATAAATAAATTAAAAACATTTTCTTGAATAAAAAAGAAAGTAAAACAATATAAAAACAGTTAGATAGAAACTAGTAATTAATGAAAATTAGTAGGGATGTCCGATAATGGCTTTTTGCCGATATCCGATATTCCGATATTGTCCAACTCTTTAATTACCGATAGCGATATCAACCGATATATGCAGTCGTGGAATTAACACATTATTATGCCTAATTTGGACAACCAGGTATGGTGAAGATAAGGTACTTTTAAAAAAAATTAATAAAATAAGATAAATAAATTAAAAACATTTTCTTGAATAAAAAAGAAAGTAAAACAATATAAAAACAGTTACATAGAAACTAGTAATTAATGAAAATTAGTAGGGATGTCCAATAATGGCTTTTTGCCGATATTCCGATATTGTCCAACTCTTTGAAAGAAAAACAATATAAAAACAGTTAGATCAGTGGTTCTCAAACTTTTTTTGTCATCCCCCACTTTGGACAAGGGGGAGTTTTCAAGCCCCACCTGCCCCCATCGCCCCAACAGAACGCTAATGCCAAGCTTAACATTTTCAAATGTATTGAACATCAAGTTGTATACATTCAAACTCAATAACATAACATAACATCAAGTTCAATAATAAATCAAATAACTGTGCAGCTGTGGTATAACTTGCATCAAGTTCAATAATAAATCAAATAACTGACACCAGGTCTATTGCAGCGGGGAGAATGAGCTGCTCAGCAATTGTGTGAGGTGTCATGTACTGTTTTGTCATGTCCGAGCCACCGTAGCATGTGTTCAGTGTGTGACGTCACGGGAGGGAGGAAGAGTTTGGACTCTCGAAGTTGTTAATAAACGGGAGCGATCCGAGGCATTGAGTTGAAACGTGTTGCTTGATTATTATTAAATGAAGACACCTAAATAAGCACATAGGTGAAACCGAGGACATAACATGTGTTTTTTTGCATTGTGCAATTGTGTATGCAACTCTATATGAAGCCATTTGAGCGTTACTGTTTACTGATGCAGCTTTTACCATGCGCTTCTCCTGTTGACACTTTTCTTTGAAAGAAATCAAGTGGCTTATTGACGTGATTGGTCTCGAGGTGTCTCTTTCATTTGTTGGATCTCAGTCTGCTCCTAGCGCTTTTCGACACAGAACACACAGGGCCGTCTCTCCTCTGCCGTCAATCCAAGAGCAAGATACCCTTCATCATATTTTCTTTTTGGTTGATTAGGCCCGTCAGATTTTTGTTTTTCTGCAGGCGCTGGCTCTGGCTCGACGACCTTTGAGGTGCCAGTCACAAATGTATCCATTTTGTGTAATTGTGATCCACACATTAGCCTGCTACCCATCCGCGCGAAAGTTTGATCCGCTTAGCCACACCCTCGTTAGTTACTGTTGCTATGTCTGTCAAACTTTTGCTCCTACCGAAACATTTAAAGCCTACAGGAAAAATAAGTAATTTACATTTATTTATATAGCGGATTTCACAGACAGAATCACAAAGTGATTTACAGTGTGTATAGAAAATGAAAGCATAGTAAAAAAAAAAAAATCTAAGAATATAATTAAAAAAATAATAATTAAAGTGAAATGTCCTCCCGTTCCTCGCGCCCCACCTATCATGTCTCTATTCCCCACCAGTGGGGCGCGCCCCACACTTTGAGAAACGCTGAGTTAGATAGAAACTAGTAATTAATGAAAATGAGTAAAATTAACTGTTAAAGGTTAGTACTATTAGTGAACCAGCAGCACGCACAATCATGTGTGCTTACGGACTGTATCCCTTGCAGACTGTATTGATATATATTGATATATAATGTAGGATCCACAATATTAATAACAGAAAGAAACAACCCTTTTGTGCGAATGAGTGTAAATGGGGGAGGAAGGTTTTTTGGGTTGGTGCACGAATTGTAAGTGTATCTTGTGTTTTTTATGTTGATTTAATAAAAAAATAAAAAATAAAAAAACGATACCGATAATAAAAAAAAACTATACCGATAATTTCCGATATTACATTTTAGCGCATTTATCGGACATCTCTAAAAATGAGTAAAATTAACTGTTAAAGTTAGTACTATTAGTGGACCAGCAGCACGCACAATCATGTGTGCTTACGGACTGTATCCCTTGCAGACTGTATTGATATATATTGATATATAATGTAGGAACCACAATATTAATAACAGAAAGAAACAACCCTTTTGTGTGAATGAGGGAGGTTTTTTGGGTTGGTGCACTAATTGTAAGTGTATCTTGTGTTTTTTATGTTGATTTAATAAAAAAAAAAAAAAACGATACCGATAATAAAAAAAACGATACCGATAATTTCCGATATTACATTTTAACGCATTTATCATCTCTATAAATGGGTTAAGGTTACCCAATCTGCATAGCAGTTGGGTGCGGCTGTGGAAAGTGGCCTGCGCTGGACAAATTTCCACCTCCCCATCACCCAGTTCAATGTCTCCAGTTTGCATATGCTTAAATGTGAGGTTTTTTTTCATGGTCTCAAACTGAAAATATGGAATCATATGTTCTCTTAGAAAGTAAGCTTTAAAAGTCTCCCTCATGTCAGGTTCAAACACTGATGACATCGGTTAAACAGACGAGAAGCAAGGAATCATGCAGAGACAGAGTTCAATTTTGCTCAATGAGGAGAGACATGTTTTGGGCTGTACTCTATTTATAGATCCAAACTACGTTCTAAAAGTCCAGCCCACGTGCTTCCTCTATTTATTTGGGAGGTCCCTGGTTACATCACTGAAGCTGTCGCTGAGTGACAGCTCCAGTTAGACACGATATATGATGATCCAAAAACGCAAATGTGCTGACAGTCGTGATATCGCCTTGTCTCTGCTCTGTCTGCGTCACGGTACTCGATGTTCGGCCTTGGCAGTCAGCAGGCCGATTCTGGAAACAAACACTGATACGATACTGGCTCGCAATCTTTTGGATTGCCAGCTTTGCACAGACAAAGAAAAATACAATTTCAGCACCATTGATAATAACTATAGCAACGGCCCTTAAGCATAAGAGCTGTGTGATAATATATACATAACTATTCTAACATTTAACACATCTGGTTTGTCATTTATCTCAAAATATAATTCTATACTTTGTGTTCACTATTCAGTGTGATTTAAATCTTCACGGTTTAACAGTGTGGTTGTGATTGTGAAAGTGTACAGATGTAGAATCATGGTCTAAAATTGCAACGCTGTGATAGTCACATTAGCGAAATAATTATTATTTCTTCTGCAGACGTCCAGCAGCTGCTTTGTCATCGAGAGGAACCCCCCGCTGATTTGCTGGAGGGGAGCGCCACTTTGAAGCAGGAGGATCCACAGCCCCCCCACTTTAAAGAGGAAGAGGAGAAACTCTGGGTTGCTCAGGAGGGAGAGTGTCTTCCACGGCAGGAGGAGGCTGATCTCACCAAGTTTCCACTGACTGTTGTCTCTGTGAAGACTGAAGACCATGAAGACGAACCACCTGAGTCCTCACAGTTTCACCACAGTCCAAGTGGGGAGAACAGAGCCGTGGAATCTTCAAGAAGCAGCTCAACTCAACACATGACAACAGAAGCTGATGGAGACCACTGTGGAGGATCACAAGCAGACAAGCTCTTAGCTCCACTATCAGATAGTGACGAAACAACGTCACACGTTAATGTAAAAATGGAATTACACATGAGAACACACACGAGACTAAAACCTTTCAGTTGCTCTGTTTGCGGTAAAAGATTCTCCGTCAAAAGCAACATGAAGTCACACATGAAAACACACACCGGAGAAAAACCCTTTGGTTGTTCTGTTTGCACAAAAAGGTTTGTTGAAAAATCTAATTTGACTCGACATATGAGAACACACACGGGAGAAAAACCTTTCAGCTGTTCAGCTTGCGGTAAGACATACTCTAAAAAATGTAATATGCAAACACACATGAGAACGCACACCGGAGAAAAACCGTTCAGTTGTTCAGTTTGTGGCAAACGATTCTCTAACAAACTTAATATGCAAATACATTTCAGAACGCACACAGGAGAAAAACCTTTCAGTTGTTCAATCTGCGGTCAAAGATTCTCTGCCAAAAATATTAGGCAAAGACATATGATGACACACACAGGAGAAACCCGCCATAGTTGTTCATTTTGTGCAAAAGGCTTTGTTAAAAACACTGATTTGACTCGGCATATGAGAACACACACGGGAGAAAAACCTTTCGTTTGTCCGGTTTGTTGTAAAAGATTCTCTGACAACGGTCATATGAAAATACACATGAGAACACACGCAGTAGAACAACGTTTCCGTTGTTCAGTGTGTGGTAGAGGACTTCCTGACAAATACAGTCTGCAAACACACATGAGGACGCACACGGGAGAAAAACCTTTCAGTTGTTCAGTGTGCGGTAGAACATTTTCTGACAAATACAACATGCAAACACACATGAGAACGCACACAGGAGAAAAACCTTTCTGTTGTTCAGTGTGCAGCAAAAGATTCTCAAGCAAACAGAATATGCAGATACACACCAGGAGTCATACAGGAGAAAAACCTTTCAGCTGTTCAGTGTGCGCTAAGAGATTCTCTGACAAAAGTAGCATGCAAAGACACAAGAGAACACATACAGGAGAATAGTGTTTCCTTTTTGGAAGTCCTCTTTGAATGGGCCCAATAGCCACTAAAGGTTCTTTACAGGGCTTCCCTAAAATCCAGATTAGCCAGTCAGGACCCGGCCAGCACTCCTAATGTCACCAATTCTAAAAGACTATCAGGTTTCTTTGATGTACTGGTTAAAAATAAATGTTGTTTCAATGTAGACTTCATTGTTTTTGAATATGATTCATAGCGATTTGCGACTTGTTCAAAGTAAAATTTTCAAACCAAAAAATATAACAAGTACACCACCGGTTAAAGGGGAACATTATCACCAGACCTATGTAAGCGTCAATATATACCTTGATGTTGCAGAAAAAAGACCATATATTCTTTTAACCGATTTCCGAACTCTAAATGGGTGAATTTTGGCGAATTGAACGCCTTTCTAATATTCACTCTCGGAGTGATGACATCACAACGTGACGTCACATCGGGAAGCAATCCGCCATTTTCTCAAACACCGAGTCAAATCAGCTCTGTTATTTTTCTTTTTTTTTTTTACTGTTTTCCGTACCTTGGAGACATCATGCCTCGTCGGTGTGTTGTCGGAGGGTGTAACAACACGAACAGGGACGGATTCAAGTTGCACCAGTGGCCCAAAGATGCGAAAGTGGCAAGAAATTGGACGTTTGTTCCGCACACTTTACCGACGAAAGCTATGCTACGACAGAGATGGCAAGAATGTGTGGATATCCTGCGACACTCAAAGCAGATGCATTTCCAACGATAAAGTCAAAGAAATCTGCCGCCAGACCCCCATTGAATCTGCCGGAGTGTGTGAGCAATTCAGGGACAAAGGACCTCGGTAGCACGGCAAGCAATGGCGGCAGTTTGTTCCCGCAGACGAGCGAGCTAAACCCCCTGGATGTCTTGGCTCACACCGAAGATGATCAAGAGAAGAATATCGACCCCAGCTTCCCTGGCCTGCTGACATGAGGGTATGTCTACAGAATATATTAATTGATGAAAATTGGGCTGCCTGCACTCTCAAAGTGCATGTTGTTGCCAAATGTATTTCATATGCTGTAAACCTAGTTCATAGTTGTTAGGTTCCTTTAATGCCAAACAAACACATACCAATCGTTGGTTAGAAGGCGATCGCCGAATTCTTCCTCGCTTTCTCCCGTGTCGCTGGCTGTCGTGTCGTTTTTGTCGGTTTCGCTTGCATACGGTTCAAACCGATATGGCTCAATAGCTTCAGTTTCTTCTTCAATTTCGTTTCCGCTACCTGCCTCCACACTACAACCATCCGTTTCAATACATGCGTAATCTGTTGAATCGCTTAAGCCGCTGAAATCCGAGTCTGAATCCGAGCTAATGTCGCTATAGCTTGCTGTTCTTTCCGCCATGTTTGTTTGTGTTGGCATCACTATGTGACGTCACAGGAAAATGGACGGGTGTATATAACGATGGTTAAAATCAGGCACTTTGAAGCTTTTTTTAGGGATATTGCGTGATGGGTAAAATTTAGAAAAAAACTTCGAAAAATAAAATAAGCCACTGGGAACTGATTTTTAATGGTTTAAACCCTTCTGAAATTGTGATAATGTTCCCCTTTAACATTAGTGGTTTAACAGAACATATATTTCTTAAATGACTTTTTTTTTTTAATGACTAAATATATTGAATAAAAACACATACACAAAAGCAGTCCAAGATAAGCAACTAACTATCTGCTGTCACGTTGTTGTTATATGAATAAAATATATATATATATAATATACTGTATAAACCAGGGGTGTCAAATAGGGATGTCCGATAATGGCTTTTTGCCGATATCCAATATTCCGATATTGTCCAACTCTTTAATTACCGATACCGATATCAACCGATATATACAGTCGTGGAATTAACACATTATTATGCCTAATTTGGACAACCAGGTATGGTGAAGATAAGGTACTTTTTTAAAAATTAATAGAATAAGGCAAATACATTAAAAACATGTTCTTGAATAAAAAAGAAAGTAAAACAATATAAAAACAGTTACATAGAAACTAGTAATTAATGAAAATGAGTCAAATTAACAGTTAAAGGTTAGTACTATTAGTGGACCAATCATGTGTGCTTACGGACTGTATCTCTTGCAGACTGTATTGATATATATTGATATATAATGTAGGAACCACAATATTAATAACAGAAAGAAACAACCCTTTTGTGTGAATGAGTGTGAATGAGGGAGGTTTTTTGGGTTGGTGCACTAATTGTAAGTGTATCTTGTGTTTTTTATGTTGATTTAATTTAAAAAAAATAATAATAATAATTAAAAAAAACGATACCGATCATTTCCGATATTACATTTTAACGCATTTATCGACCTATAATATCGGCAGGCCGATATCATCGGACATCTCTAGTGTCAAACGTACAGGTTTTATCCGGCCCGCGGGATAAGTTTGCCAAGTATAAAAATGAGCCGAAATTTTTTAATAAAAGAAACTGCTGTTCTAAATGTATCCACTAGATGTCGCAAAATCAATTATTTGTATCTTTGTAGATGATGCTACATATGTTTAAAAAAACAAAAAAACACGATGTTAATGCACCAGTTGATGAAAATGAGCAAAATACATAAATGACTGTAATTTGATTTTTGATATTATTGTCTTTTCTTGATAGATTGAAAATTAACACCAATGAGTTGACTGATGAACATTATCACATCATTTATTCAGAAAGTATAAATAACGATGTTAGAATAATTGTATCTAAGTTATCACAAAAACTTTGTGTTTCAGTGAGTTCTCGGCGATAAGTCAAAAGATGTCTTTGAACCTACCAAGAAGAAAAACTTGTAAAACTCCACTGTGTAGGGGGGGAAGCAACATGAAGGTGTTCTGTTTCTTTCATGTATTGCAATCAACAGAAAGATAGTGTTTTAACCCAAGAACTACAAAGCGGAGAGAAGGCAGGAACTGCCCAAGTTCCAGACACCTCTTTTTTTAACTCTTTTATGAACCTCTTTTACGACCTCTTTTTTTGAACCAACCTTTTTTTTTTAACTGTTTTGTAATCAAAGGCGATGGCTGTTTATGACCCACATCCCTTTGGAAGCAGCTGTTGCCATGTGGTCGGGGAAAGTCCAAATAAAAGTAGGAAGCGTATAATCTTTTGGCAGAGCGTAATGACACTGTACAAGGGTACAGATGTACACGTTTCTCCTCACTGAGCCAAATGGAATTCTGTCTCTGATTCTTTTTTTCTTGTCCTGTTTAATAGATGTGATCAGTGTTTGAACCTGACAAACGGCAAATATAGAGAGAATACTATTAACCGCAACATGTAAGTGTAAATAAAACCAACAACATTATGATTTGTACATTTTTAAAATGTGCTTTACCCATTTTTAAAACAAAGAAAACAATCTGAAGTTGTCTTTATTTTTAAGTTATCGTGCCGTGAATTTACCAGTCCGGCCCACTTGGGAGTAGATTTTTCTCCATGTGGCCCCCGATCTAAAATGAGTTTGACACCCCGGATATAAACAATGATGGCTCATGTTAGCTATCAAAATCGCTGTTATTGGCGGACAACACACAAAGCTAATGCGCGTACACGTCTTACACACGTTGAAAGAAGCTGTTTGTTTACCACTGAAACACCCTGCATGTAAACAATCATCATATCTATGACTCACGGCTTATGAAAAGTGCTTGGTCTCCCCGAAGAAGAAATAAGAAACATGTCAGCATTGCTGCTTTGTCCTCTGTAGCCTATTAGAAGTTATTTTTTATTTTATTTCATCATCACTTTATGTTGTGATGCTATAATATGGAAGTTCACAACTGTTTAAACATGTTTTTTTCTGTCTTGGATGTGTAAACTTCAGCATTTTATATTGACCTGATGATTTATTTTAAGTAAGTGGCTAAGACTTCATCTGTTAAAAAACAATAAAGGACTTAATGCAGCTACTTTTTTGATATTCAATCTTTTATCAGCCGTAACTTACGTAGTGATTTCAAATGAAAATACCTTAAGTTTAGAGATGGAGCGTTGAACAGGACTGGATTATTACAAACCCCGTTTCCATATGAGTTGGGAAATTGTGTTAGATGTAAATATAAACGGAATACAATGATTTGCAAATCCTTTTCAACCCATATTCAGTTGAATATGCTACAAAGACAACATATTTGATGTTCAAACTGATAAACTTTTTTTTTTTTTTGCAAATAATCATTAACTTTAGAATTTGATGCCAGCAACACGTGACAAAGAAGTTGGGAAAGGTGGCAATGAATACTGATAAAGTTGAGGAATGCTCATCAAACACTTATTTGGAACATCCCACAGGTGAACAGGCTAATTGGGAACAGGTGGGTGCCATGATTGGGTATAAAAACAGCTTCCCAAAAAATGCTCAGTCTTTCACAAGAAAGGATGGGGCGAGGTACACCCCTTTGTCCACAACTGCGTGAGCAAATAGTCAAACAGTTTAAGAACAACGTTTCTCAAAGTGTAATTGCAAGAAATTTAGGGATTTCAACATCTACGGTCCATAATAGCATCAAAGGGTTCAGAGAATCTGGAGAAGTCACTGCACATAAGCGGCATGGCCGGAAACCAACATTGAATGACCGTGACCTTCGATCCCTCAGACGGCACTGTATCAAAAACCGACATCAATCTCTAAAGGATATCACCACATGGGCTCAGGAACACTTCAGAAAACCACTGTCACTAAATACAGTTGGTCGCTACATCTGTAAGTGCAAGTTAAAGCTCTACTATGCAAAGCGAAAGCCATTTATCAACAACACCCAGAAACGCCGCCGGCTTCTCTGGGCCCGAGATCATCTAAGATGGACTCATGCAAAGTCGAAAAGTGTTCTGTGGTCTGACGAGTCCACATTTCAAATTGTTTTTAGAAATATTCGACATCGTGTCATCCGGACCAAAGGGGAAGCGAACCATCCAGACTGTTATCGACGCAAAGTTCAAAAGCCAGTATCTGTGATGGTATGGGAGTGCATTAGTGCCCAAAGCATGGGTAACTTACACATCTGTGAAGGCACCATTAATGCTGAAAGGTACATACAGGTTTTGGAACAACATATGCTGCCATCTAAGCGCCATCTTTTTCATGGACGCCCCTGCTTATTTCAGCAAGACAATGCCAAGCCACATTCAGCACGTGTTTCAACAGCGTGGCTTCGTAAAAAAAGAGTGCGGGTACTTTCCTGGTCCGCCTGCAGTCCATACCTGTCTCCCATCGAAAATGTGTGGTGCATTATGAAGCGTAAAATACGACAGCGGAGACCCCGGACTGTTGAACGACTGAAGCTCTACATAAACAAGAATGGGAAAGAATTCCACTTTCAAAGCTTCAACAATTCGTTTCCTCAGTTCCCAATCGTTTATTGAGTGTTGTTAAAAGAAAAGGTGATGTAACACAGTGGTGAACATGCCCTTTCCCAACTACTTTGGCACGTGTTGCAGCCATGAAATTCTAAGTTAATTATTATTTGCAAAAAAAAAATAAAGTTTATGAGTTTGAACATCAAATATGTTGTCTTTGTAGCGCATTCAATTGAATATGGGTTGAAAAGGATTTGCAAATCATTGTATTCCGTTTATATTTACATCTAACACAATTTCCCAACTCATATGGAAACGGGGTTTGTACTTTGTAGTCTGTGTTCTGTTTAACCTTGTTCCCGCATAACTTTACTTATACTTCCGGTGCACTTCCCAGCTGCACTATAGCTTTTTGCTTTGTCATTAAATAGACATTTTACCTGCACGTCGTCTGCTGTCCGTCTGCATCCTGGCGTCCAAGCAACGCTCACCTGGGCCCGACATGCAAGTGGTCCTTCCAAATGCAACAAGAACGAGCAACGCCGGGACACAAGTGTGATTTTTGTTGACAAAAAATGTTCGTCTTAGTTATCGTCAACGACCTATTTTCCCTTCGACTAAAATGGGACAATAATGAATCACAACAAATGCACGTTGACTAAAACAATGACAAAATTAATTGCCAATTTAGTTGATGAGGCGAAATAATTGAATAAAGTCAAATACAAATAAGGCAACAAGAGAAGTATCCTACACTTCTCTTTTGTAAAGTAAATGTGAACAGCCGATACGGGCATCTACATCTACTATATGATTTGCCTGAGAAGCTGCACAGTACAAAATAAAAAAATCAAATCAAATAAAAAAATAACTTGGACACACACATCTATACCTTTGGCCATTCTGAGCCAGTCATTTCCAGAAGTTATCTCACCCTGTGAGAAGCCTCCATTTTACTAATGATTTCCAATGTTGCAAAAATGTGTAGAATAAAAATGAAAATACAACATTTGTGTCAATGAAGATTTGTGTCAGCCTTTGATAGTAGGCTAATATAGCTAATATAGACACTAACATTATGTGTTGCCTTCATTATAACACCTATATAAGACTTTTAAAGTCATTTTGATAGTAGGCTAATATAGCTGATATAGACACTTACATCATGTGTTGCCTTCATTATGACACTTATATAAGGCTTTTAAAGTCATTTTGATAGTAGGCTAATATAGCTAATATAGATACTTACATCATGTGTTGCCTTCATTATAACACTTATATAAGACTTTTAAAGTCATTTTGATAGTAGGCTAATATAGCTGATACAGACACTTACATCATGTGTTGCCTTCATTATGACACTTATATAAGACTTTTAAAGTCATGTTGATAGTAGGCTAATATAGCTGATATAGACACTTACATCATGTGTTGCCTTCATTATAACACTTATATAAGACTTTTAAAGTCATTTTGATAGTAGGCTAATATAGCTAATATAGACACTAACATTATGTGTTGCCTTCATTATAACACTTATATAAGACTTTTAAAGTAATTTTGATAGTAGGCTAATATAGCTGATATAGACACTTACATCATGTGTTGCCTTCATTATAACACTTATATAAGACTTTTAAAGTCATTTTGATAGTAGGCTAATATAGCTGATATAGACACTTACATCATGTGTTGCCTTCATTATGACACTTATATAAGACTTTTAAGGTCATTTTGATAGTAGGCTAATATAGCTAATATAGACACCTACATCTCGTGTTGTCTTCATTATAACACTTATATAAGACTTTTAAAGTCATTTTGATAGTAGGCTAATATAGCTAATATAGACACTAACATTATGTGTTGCCTTCATTATGACACTTATATAAGGCTTTTAAAGTCATTTTGATAGTAGGCTAATATAGCTAATATAGACACTAACATTATGTGTTGCCTTCATTATAACACTTATATAAGACTTTTAAAGTCATTTTGATAGTAGGCTAATATAGCTGATATAGACACTTACATCATGTGTTGCCTTCATTATAACACTTATATAAGACTTGTAAAGTCATTTTGATAGTAGGCTAATATAGCTGATACAGACACATCATCTGTTGCCTTCATTATGACACTTATATAAGGCTTTTAAAGTCATTTTGATAGTAGGCTAATATAGTTAATATAGACACTTACATCATGTGTTGCCTTCATTATGACACTTATATAAGACTTTTAAAGTCATTTTGATAGTAGGCTAATATAGCTAATATAGACACATCATGTGTTGCCTTCATTATGACACTTATATAAGACTTTTAAAGTCATTTTGATAGTAGGCTAATATAGCTAATATAGACACTAACATTATGTGTTGCCTTCATTATAACACCTATATAAGACTTTTAAAGTCATTTTGATAGTAGGCTAATATAGCTGATATAGACACTTACATCATGTGTTGCCTTCATTATGACACTTATATAAGGCTTTTAAAGTCATTTTGATAGTAGGCTAATATAGCTAATATAGATACTTACATCATGTGTTGCCTTCATTATAACACTTATATAAGACTTTTAAAGTCATTTTGATAGTAGGCTAATATAGCTGATACAGACACTTACATCATGTGTTGCCTTCATTATGACACTTATATAAGACTTTTAAAGTCATGTTGATAGTAGGCTAATATAGCTGATATAGACACTTACATCATGTGTTGCCTTCATTATAACACTTATATAAGACTTTTAAAGTCATTTTGATAGTAGGCTAATATAGCTAATATAGACACTAACATTATGTGTTGCCTTCATTATAACACTTATATAAGACTTTTAAAGTAATTTTGATAGTAGGCTAATATAGCTGATATAGACACTTACATCATGTGTTGCCTTCATTATAACACTTATATAAGACTTTTAAAGTCATTTTGATAGTAGGCTAATATAGCTGATATAGACACTTACATCATGTGTTGCCTTCATTATGACACTTATATAAGACTTTTAAGGTCATTTTGATAGTAGGCTAATATAGCTAATATAGACACCTACATCTCGTGTTGTCTTCATTATAACACTTATATAAGACTTTTAAAGTCATTTTGATAGTAGGCTAATATAGCTAATATAGACACTAACATTATGTGTTGCCTTCATTATGACACTTATATAAGGCTTTTAAAGTCATTTTGATAGTAGGCTAATATAGCTAATATAGACACTAACATTATGTGTTGCCTTCATTATAACACTTATATAAGACTTTTAAAGTCATTTTGATAGTAGGCTAATATAGCTGATATAGACACTTACATCATGTGTTGCCTTCATTATAACACTTATATAAGACTTGTAAAGTCATTTTGATAGTAGGCTAATATAGCTGATACAGACACATCATCTGTTGCCTTCATTATGACACTTATATAAGGCTTTTAAAGTCATTTTGATAGTAGGCTAATATAGTTAATATAGACACTTACATCATGTGTTGCCTTCATTATGACACTTATATAAGACTTTTAAAGTCATTTTGATAGTAGGCTAATATAGCTAATATAGACACATCATGTGTTGCCTTCATTATGACACTTATATAAGACTTTTAAAGTCATTTTGATAGGAGGCTAATATAGCTAATATAGACACCTACATCTCGTGTTGTCTTCATTATAACACTTATATAAGACTTTTAAAGTCATTTTGATAGTAGGCTAATATAGCTAATATAGACACCTACATCATGTGTTGCCTTCATTATGACACTTATATAAGGCTTTTAAAGTCATTTTGATAGTAGGCTAATATAGCTAATATAGACACTAACATTATGTGTTGCCTTCATTATAACACTTATATAAGACTTTTAAAGTCATTTTGATAGTAGGCTAATATAGCTGATATAGACACTTACATCATGTGTTGCCTTCATTATAACACTTATATAAGACTTTTAAAGTCATTTTGATAGTAGGCTAATATAGCTGATATAGACACATCATGTGTTGCCTTCATTATAACACTTATATAAGACTTTTAAAGTCATTTTGATAGTAGGCTAATATAACTGATATAGACACTTACATCATGTATTGCCTTCATTATGACACTTATATAAGACTTTTAAATTAATTTTGATAGTAGGCTAATATAGACACTTACATTATGTGTTGCCTTCATTATAACACTTATATAAGACTTTTAAAGTCATTTTGATAGTAGGTTAATATAGCTAATATAGACACTTACATCATGTGTTGCCTTTATTATAACACTTATATAAGACTTTTAAAGTCATTTTGATAGGAGGCTAATATAGACACTTACATCATGTGTTGCCTTCATTATAACACTTATATAAGACTTTTAAAGTCATTTTGATAGTAGGCTAACATAGCTAATATAGACACTTACATCATGTGTTGCCTTCATTATAAGACTTATATAAGACTTTTAAAGTCATTTTGATAGTAGGCTAATATAGCTAATATAGATACTTACATCATGTGTTGCCTTCATTATGACACTTATATAAGGCTTTTAAAGTCATTTTGATAGTAGGCTAATATAGCTAATATAGACACTAACATTATGTGTTGCCTTCATTATAACACTTATATAAGACTTTTAAAGTCATTTTGATAGTAGGCTAATATAGCTGATATAGACACTTACATCATGTGTTGCCTTCATTATAACACTTATATAAGACTTGTAAAGTCATTTTGATAGTAGGCTAATATAGCTGATACAGACACATCATCTGTTGCCTTCATTATGACACTTATATAAGGCTTTTAAAGTCATTTTGATAGTAGGCTAATATAGTTAATATAGACACTTACATCATGTGTTGCCTTCATTATGACACTTATATAAGACTTTTAAAGTCATTTTGATAGTAGGCTAATATAGCTAATATAGACACATCATGTGTTGCCTTCATTATGACACTTATATAAGACTTTTAAAGTCATTTTGATAGGAGGCTAATATAGCTAATATAGACACCTACATCTCGTGTTGTCTTCATTATAACACTTATATAAGACTTTTAAAGTCATTTTGATAGTAGGCTAATATAGCTAATATAGACACCTACATCATGTGTTGCCTTCATTATGACACTTATATAAGGCTTTTAAAGTCATTTTGATAGTAGGCTAATATAGCTAATATAGACACTAACATTATGTGTTGCCTTCATTATAACACTTATATAAGACTTTTAAAGTCATTTTGATAGTAGGCTAATATAGCTGATATAGACACTTACATCATGTGTTGCCTTCATTATAACACTTATATAAGACTTTTAAAGTCATTTTGATAGTAGGCTAATATAGCTGATATAGACACATCATGTGTTGCCTTCATTATAACACTTATATAAGACTTTTAAAGTCATTTTGATAGTAGGCTAATATAACTGATATAGACACTTACATCATGTATTGCCTTCATTATGACACTTATATAAGACTTTTAAATTAATTTTGATAGTAGGCTAATATAGACACTTACATTATGTGTTGCCTTCATTATAACACTTATATAAGACTTTTAAAGTCATTTTGATAGTAGGTTAATATAGCTAATATAGACACTTACATCATGTGTTGCCTTTATTATAACACTTATATTGTTGTGCTTACTGAGAGAGGTGACGGCTCAGACACCAGGGGGCAGTATATACAATCATTTATTATATATAATAAATATATATATAATAATAACCAATACAACTAAACTATAGAAATAGAGTGTGTGACTAAAATACAAGAGTGTGTGTGGTGTAAGACTATGTGTGTAGATATCTGAAGTGTGTTACCAAGTGTTGATGAGAAAAGGCAGACAAGTCCAAAGAGGGCAAGGCAAAAGGGGTCCAAGATCAGCGAGGGGTCCGTGGGGGCAGAGAGAGACGTCAGAGTCCAGGGGCGAGTGAGGAGTCGGGAAATGAAGAAGGCAGTCCAAAACACCGGGGAAACAACGGGAGATCTCGAGGAGGGAAGACTCGGGAAGGCACTGCGGAAGAGCAACAGACGTCAGAATCACGGAGGGAAAAACAACATGTAAGAGCGGATAAGGCTTACGGTACACCATGAGAAAATTAAGTTCCCGCGACGATCCTTGGGTCCACTGGTCCTTTATTGATCTCGCTCTGATCAGTCGCAGGTGTGCAGATTGCCAGCGAGTGATTGCAGCTGGTGGCTGCAGCAGGGCGGAGACGCGCGCGGCGCGTCCCTGGATGTGCGCACCAGTGGGCGTGTCCCGAGGTGCGCACAGACGGATGAGCGGCGTTGGCAGGAGCCTGAGCCGTAACAGTATCCCCCCCCTATGGACAGATTCCAGATGTCCAACATACTCACGAAACAAGGGAGGGTGGAGGGGAGAACTGGTGGTGGGTCGCCGGCCCCAGTGTCCCCGAATCCACCGAGGACGAGTCTGATGGCGGCGGCGAGAAGAACGCCGCTGAAGCCGGCGACCAAGGGACGGCCACCATCTTGGCCGTCGGGAAGGCGGACGTGATTGGCGCCATGGTGCGTCTCGCCGGAAACGAGGATATGACATCGGCGAGGCAGGCGTGGAGGAAGACGTCATCGGCGAGGCAGGCGTGGAGGAAGACGTCATCGGCGAGGCAGGCGTGGAGGAAGACGTCATCGGCGGCGTGGAAGCGGCAGACGTCATCGGCGGCGTGGAAGCGGCAGACGTCATCGGCGGCGTGGAAGCGGCAGACGTCATCGGCGGCGTGGAAGCGGCAGACGTCATCGGCGGCGTGGAAGCGGCAGACGTCATCGGCGGCGTGGAAGCGGCAGACGTCATCGGCGCCGTGGAAGCGGCAGACGTCAAAGGCGTGGAAGCGGCGGACGTCAAAGCCGGAGACGAGGAGGGCAGCTGAGGAGCTGGCCGAGGTGCTGGAGTCGGCGGAGCAGGCCGAGGTGCTGGAGTCGGCGGAGCAGGCCGAGGTGCTGGAGTCGGCGGAGCAGGCCGAGGTGCTGGAGTCGGCGGAGCAGGCCGAGGTGCTGGAGTCGGCGGAGCAGGCCGAGGTGCTGGAGTCGGCGGAGCAGGCCGAGGTGCTGGAGTCGGCGGAGCAGGCCGAGGTGCTGGAGTCGGCGGAGCAGGCCGAGGTGCTGGAGTCGAGGCCAGCCTGGGAGCTGGTGGAGACGTGGGGGCCAGCCTGGGAGCTGGTGGAGACGTGGGGGCCAGCCTGGGAGCTGGTGGAGACGTGGGGGCCAGCCTGGGAGCTGGTGGAGACGTGGGGGCCAGCCTGGGAGCTGGTGGAGACGTGGGGGCCAGCCTGGGGACTGGTGCTAGCTCGGAGACTAGCCGAGGGGCTGGTGCTAGCTCGGACGCTAGCCGAGGGGCTGGTGCTAGCTCGGACGCTAGCCGAGGGGCTGGTGCTAGCTCGGACGCTAGCCGAGGGACAGGTGCTAGCTCGGACGCTAGCCGAGGGACAGGTGCTAGCTCGGACGCTAGCCGAGGGACAGGTGCTAGCTCGGACGCTAGCCGAGGGACAGGTGCTAGCTCGGACGCTAGCCGAGGGACAGGTGCTAGCTCGGACGCTAGCCGAGGGACAGGTGCTAGCTCGGACGCTAGCCGAGGGACAGGTGCTAGCTCGGACGCTAGCCGAGGGACAGGTGCTAGCTCGGACGCTAGCCGAGGGACAGGTGCTAGCTCGGACGCTAGCCGAGGGACAGGTGCTAGCTCGGACGCTAGCCGAGGGACAGGTGCTAGCTCGGACGCTAGCCGAGGGACAGGTGCTAGTTCGGACGCTAGCCGAGGGACAGGTGCTAGCTCGGACGCTAGCCGAGGGACAGGTGCTAGCTCGGACGCTAGCCGAGAGACAGGTGCTAGCTCGGACGCTAGCCGAGGGACAGGTGCTAGCTCGGACGCTAGCCGAGGGACAGGTGCTAGCTCGGACGCTAGCCGAGGGACAGGTGCTAGCTCGGACGCTAGCCGAGAGACAGGTGCTAGCTCAGACGCTAGCCGAGGGACAAGTGCTAGCTCGGGGACAGGTGCTAGCTCAGACGCTAGCTCGGGGACAGGTGCTAGCTCAGACGCTAGCCAGGGGACAGGTGCTAGCTCAGACGCTAGCCAGGGGACAGGTGCTAGCTCAGACGCTAGCCAGGGGGCTGGTGCTAGCTCGGAGGCTAGCCAGGGAACTGGTGGTTGCGGCTGGGAAAAGCGGAAGACAGGTGGAATTAGTCTGGCAGAGGGTAGCCTGTCTTGGTGCAGCTGCGCCACCCCATCAGCACAGCCACCAGTACTACCCCCCCTCTCCGAAAGCGGATGCCAGACGCTTCTCTCTGGCTGAGGAACAGTCACTATGGGTGGGAGGAGGGTGTCCAGGCGACGGGTAAATTCCTCCTTGCTCACATCACTGCTAAACATGCCTTTCCATGACAGTTTGGCAGGACAAGAAAACTCCTCCGGTGTGGAGCGAAAAAAAGAAAAAGACATGGTGAATGGGGCAAGAGGCAGAAAAAAGAGAAAAAAAAAAA